>NW_028301539.1:32000000-32275000 GCF_042242905.1 Orbicella faveolata
CCGTTCTCCACACCGATTGGATAACCGCGGCATGCGAGGTCTAGATTAAAGAGAATAAAGAACAAGATTATAATTATCCCATCCCGTGTCAGGGTTATTTGCCTGGAGTGAGAAGATATGTGCGCATCTCGAAGTAGAAAAATGTACTTTTAATCACCTATCCACGTACGGAATAATTGGTGGGGTTACGTAGAACACACACAAAACACGACAGAAGGGGCTGAAACTGTGGTATGAGGTGGGATAAGATGGGATGTTCTCAATGAGAAAGAATCGAGAATTAATCAATCACAATAGGATAAAATGTAATATGTGAAATATATGCAACGACTGTGACTGAAAACTGATCGAGTAGAACAAAAGAGAAACTCTGTCAATTGTTTGGGCCTTCCATGGTTAGCTGCTATTAATTAGCAGGTAACGATTAATCACCTAAATTAAACCGCTAGTTTTAGCCTTTTTATGGGTTTGGACGCATTTGGTAGGTTTTTCCGAAAAGTCTGAATATACCCTGTCCAAATGAAAAGAAATAAAATGCCAAAACCCTTCTAGTTTAAATTTAAGAAAAAAATTAAGAAAATTACAAATTTTCTAGCATATTCTTGATGCGTATTGTCCTTTATCACTTTCCAGATGCGTGCAACGCGCATTGTACGCTATGTTACGGTAGCTTACATTCTCCTAAAGCAGAATCATTGACGATTTTGAGGAGTGTGACCAATGTTCACGGAAATTCACAATTTTTCCCGTTATTAGCACGTTATTCACATATCTCCGCATGTCGTACTGATGCATCTAGCCTTACATAAAGCCGTTATTTTTATATAACTCTTGGCAAAGTGAAACATTTCTATCAGTGCAAACTCACGACCCCTTGTTATGGAAATGGAAAGGTTATGGCAAGGATGAAAAGCGAATTCGAAGGACGACAACTTTCTCCTTCCACTTCTCCCTTCCCATCAACCCCTGCTTTATCACTTTCCCCCAGTCGACTCGCGCTCCCGTCGGAGACTCAGAGGCGGTTTGGGACGAGTCAGTTTTCAACCTGTCTAATTTTATTGCCGAACACCAAAACATAGTGTATATGTCAGGTCCTGGTTTTTTGCCTGTCTTATTTTCGTGAAATCCCAGTTAAACGCACTTAATAAAATATAGAGAAAGTTAAAGTGTGGTTTGGGGTAAAAAGATCCCATACCTTTGCAGTGATGTTTTGAGGTATTACAGCGGTACGTGTTCCAATATTCGTACTGTGTACAAAATACAAATACGTAACAGATAAAATATTCCTGCCATTATACTAAGTTTTATTCTGTGTTAGAGTTGACACTTTCCTTTTAAACCTGGCTACGCCTCACACAGTTCCGCCATGCATTGATTTGTTTCATTATGTCAGCTGTTCTACATTCAAGTTACTTTGATGAAATAAACACAACCTGAGGCAATAACAATGTTATTACTTAATAATTGTATTCAAAATGCATGTGTTCATTATATTAATTAAGCGTCGCAAGTAGAACATAAAAATACAGTTCTATTATTGAAAAACTAATCCTGCAAATAACATATTTTGAAAATTAAGGGAATTATACCATTGAACTTGTGGTACTGTTAATAATAGATCAGTGCTAAACGGGTATGCAATTTGAGTAATAAACACTCTAGCGCGCCGTTCTTATTCATATAGTAATGTGTACCAACCGTTTGTTCCGAATGATCAAATTTTTCCACCACTTCCTCAAAATCGCACGATTCCTCTCCGTAACACTCCTCGTCTATGTTATTGTCACCGATAAAGCGTTTGTGAAAAGATAAAGCCTCGTTCTTGCTCAGAACAACATCTTGGGCGCCGCGAGAGTGACCTGCACTTCCATAGAACGAAGCAGTAAAATAATGTTCTTTAGCAACACCCATAACTTAAAAATAGCAGCGATCAAGTGAACTTACTTGAGGAAATCTGGAAGATTGTTATCAGCAGTGAGACAACCCAAATGGAGAACATTTTTTGATGTGCCGTGTTGTGAAAGGTTTTCAGACTCTACAGAGCAGAGTTTTAGCGTTCGGGTGGTGTTTATTCTAGTCGGTTGTTAGGTCAACTGTCGAAACGTTTCACGATCAATTGTGGAACTTTAAATAAAACGTCAATCAGATATATTCCGGCTGGATACAAACACAGCTAGTGTAATAATTGGATCGACTTTTCTTGCCAAAGTTCAATATTTATCATATGGCGCCAAAAATTCTTGAGAAACAGGACAAAAAAAAAGAACTGAATTAGACAATGGAAAGGTGGAGTTCTTTACTTTTTTGTTATTTAACCAAAAAATAAATATGTGATTATAATTATACTTGCTTCTTATTAAAAGCAAGTTTTTACATCCCGTCTTGTGATCTCTACATAGTGTTTTGAAACAAAAAGTGACGTTTGAGTAAATTGTGCAAAAATTATTCGTAAACTAATACATTGTGTACCCTGACTAATGTGACTGATTGTTTCTCTGGCAAATTGAGGGACGGCAAAACATTTTGCATGACTAATGAAAGAAATTTGAGAATAAAAGCCAAAACTAACAGATATAAACTAAGGGAGTGAACTGATGGTTTGTCAAATGGCTGGAGGCGAGAAAATCGTTTCCCGCCACAAACACCAAAGGTATGACCCAAGACAGAGCGTCGAGTTATGGCGAGTGGCTCAAAAGAGAAAACTCTCTTCTCTCCTGACCATTTTAAAACGTGATTTGATGGCCTTTTAGTATGTATATCATTGCTAAATTCATTTATCTAAGGCCCTGTCCACACTAAGCCGGAAATATTTGAAAACGCATGCAGCTTTATTTCTACGGTTAGGCCTACCATCCACACTTCTAACTACACTTCTAAATACACTTCTAACTTGTAACCGCCCCCTCAGTGCTAGCTCAGTGCAACGGTGGAGAATAACAACTTTTTAGTTGTTTACGTCTCGGCAGCGAAAATCGAAACAAAGCTAGCTTATACGTACCATACTTCGTCCAATTGTTGTTTGGCTCAATGCTGTTGGTTCAGTCCTGTTTGGCTCGTTAATGTAAGGTTTGAGAGGAGTGGAGGAACAATAGAGAATCGTTTATCATTCAGAAAAGGCTTCGTCACACAGAAGAACATGACACAATCATTCAGTACTAGAATACGAACGTGTTTATTTGATGATTTCCTGCATGTGAAAACTACATATGCTAACCTCCTATTTAAAGACTCTAATGACATACACAGGTGCAAAGTGGTTTTCCTTGCTTGAGCTGTAAGTGCTAAGAAGTCAATTTCGTGCTGGTGCGAACTGTGGACGCTCTTTCCTTGTCTCTTACTTCTTGGCTTCTAAGTCTTCCTCTGTTGATAGAAAGTAATTTTAGTCTATTACGGTAGAATTCTCCTTAAAATGGTCAGTTCCGTACAATGACCGTTCTCTCTATTCCCAAAGTGGTCGTTGTAGAAATGTTCGGCTTAAATTCATAACTAGCAGAAGGATTGTGTTACTAAGAGGTATTTCACCCAAAAGCACCATTTTTAGGAAACAATATAAATCACGCAGTCAGTTTCAAGATGGAAGTTCTTAGGTCGGTCGAGAATGTAGAGACAAGACTGGCGAGTATAACAGAGGTAGGCAGTGAGTGTTTGCTTTTTTGTCAGTAGTGGTGAGACGAAATAACCCGAGCGACAGAAGCTGTGCGAAGAAAGTTAACGAGAACAGACGTAAATTTTAATTTCTTCGCGCCGATTTCACTGCTCGTTTCACTTCGTCTCGTCCCGATCAAACTTTTGCCGTAGAATGGAAGCAAATACATTGACTGAAATAGAACAAACCTAAGCACTCTCCCCATTCTTCATCCTCATCATAGTTATATGTTGTCGCACACCACTTCTCTCCAAAGAAAGTCGAAGCACAGGTAAAGTGTCTTTCTCCTTCGTACAAGAATGGAAAAACACAACATTTGTTGTCCGTTGTCCTTACAGTGCAGTCTGAAAGAAAGGAAAGAAATAGCTTAGGATGAGTCATAAAGCGATGCCATAATAGACCATTTTCATATTCCCGGTATTGGACAGGAACTAGCTTGCAACTGAGGCCAATGCGGAGAGTCTTTTCAAATGTAAATGACATTTATCACTTTTAAATGATGTTCCCCGGCCGCGTTAGCTTCCATTGTAAGCTAGTTCCAGTCCAAGACTACGAATATGGCCTATTACGGTGGAACAGAAAATTGATGTGGTGCAACGAAATTCAGTTATGAATAATTGCTTTCACTAAAGGTCTCGTGTAAACCCGTGTCATTCTAATGAAAGTTATTGAGAGATAATTTTTAATGTTGTATTATTGTGCCATTATTATGTTGTTCAAGGTAGTTCTAAAGTCAATATTAAACGTGGTTCCACTGCTGGCAACCGGTCTGTTCTCTTGGGGTCAGATGAGTGTTTACGCAAAAGAGCGCTATGGACCAGAAGGGATTGGAGCGCGCCACGTCCATGTCTCGTCCCAGTCCCTTTTAGTCTGAGTGCCTCTCCTCATATTTCGAGAGGAAAGCAGACTGCCATCAGTCTAGGTTCCAGTGTGTGCAGTTCTCAGTTTCAAGTGGTATTGTTAATTAAGCCGTGCAAGGTAGAAACACCAGTCATTCAAAAGGAAGTAGATAGTTTGAACTGTTCCTTTACTTTTGTGCTTGAAATCCTGAGCAGTACTTTGATAAGGTATTGTCAGAAGTCTTTAACTATTGCTAATTATCCTGTATAAAGTGGTATTAACTTTTAGTACGACCATTCAAATGAAATGTACTGAATAGCACTTTGGTGCACTACTTTTGTACCTTTGGATTACTTAATTATAAACTACACCTCGAGTAATAAACATGAAACTTGGATGTCAACAATTGAGAGATTAATTCCTTATTCTCACAATTGGCATGTCACACTTAATATTTTCAAGGGGAAATTTTTTATCGCTGATCACTTCTTGCGTCATAAGTATCACGTGACTTACTGGCAGGTTTGCCATAAACCTCAACGCGCATGCACGGCCAGTTGCTCCATTCTTTGGGGACAAACCGGACAAAGAGGGCTAGGACAGGTTCATCCAGGTTGTCTTTTAACATGTCCTTGGCGTTAGAGTTCCCGGTAAAAACCTGTGAAATAACAAAACAGATAACAAAACTTTAAAATTAACTTTACAGGCGTCTATTTTAATCGCAGAGGTAAAAATATGGTTTGAAAGATTTGTGCCATGCAACAAAATAAGCCTTGTTTTTATCAAACTTTTCTTTCAGCGGGAAAGTGCAATTCGTTTATAAAAAAATTTGTTGTGTTTCGTTCGCGGCAGGTAAAAACTTTGTTAGTTAGCAGCTTGAAGTTGATAAAGTTGGGGCAAAACGAAAACAAGTCAGTCGAGTCCGGCTTAATTGTGTTCTCTTAATATTCCTACATTATTCTTATCTTTAGTTCGTCCGTATTTTGAAGGTGCTATTAGCTCATAGACGTAACGTATCAAACAAATGATTCACTGATTGATTGATTGATTGACTGATTGCTTGCTTGATTGATTGATCGAGTGTCCTGTCGACTCTTGCTTCGTCGTTATATTCACCTTGTTTGTGCCATTTTCCTTGTATGTTTCCCAGTTCTCTCTGTCCAGTGACGTCTGAATCTCGTATTTCGTGACGTAATCTGTATCGTATTGAGAAGATCCCTGCGTGGCTACTGCGCAGACTCCAGAACGCTGAGGAAGTTCAATCTGATAAAGAAAAGACATTACAATTTGTGTCAACAAAGCAAGTCAATCATCATCATCATCATCATCATCATCATCATTATCACTGTAACGTTGAAATCACTGTCAGTTCTTGTCCGATTTTCAGTTCCTGGCAGATTTTCAGACAGCGACGAGGATTTCCTTTCCAGGAGGCAAGCGATGTTTTCTCCATGCGCTCAAAGACAGTTCTGAGCCCTTACCTGGAGATATGGATTTGGATCTTCGTCAGGCTTGTTTGGACACCAAGAGCCGTCCTCGTTGTTCAGTCGTCCTTGAGATGGAGCGTAATCCACATATGGTGAATACCACGATGAGGCAAGTATTCCTCCGCCAGAGATTGTATCATCTTCCATTCCAAGGGAATTGCCGCGGCAAGCGACATCTGAAATAATCAGTTAAAGGAAAAACGAATACCACTCACAAAGAATCACTTTCCCTTACAATACATTCTCGGGCCCAGAGTCTCTTCGATTCCGCGGTAAGAGGCTGGGTCCAAGGCGACCCAAGCGCCGGAGATAGTCTGAGCTCGAGATAACTTACAATGCTACAACAAGTCCTTTTTTCCTTTTTTCCCTACCAGTGCTCCGAAGCACGCAGTTATTTAATAGTTGTGTCTACTTAAGCGGTCAACGCAAGTGATTAAGACTTCCACGGCCATTTGCAGATCTCCTGCCAGGAAGGGAACCTTTTCTAAGACCCGTCATATACGTTATGTTTACTTGCAAATGTGTCGCGACTAACAATACCTTCACAATCCTTTTCAAATTGCTTGCATTGGTAGGTGTTCCAATATTCGTACTATAACAACACACAGACAAAAACTATGTTAAAGAGTTATTAGAAAGTGACGAAACATTGTAACTTGAAAAGTTTGAATCCACCGGTTCTTTCTACCTCTATACACAAATAAAATAGTTGTAAACTAGCCTACAACACAGGCGTAGTTTTGGCGAGCGGGTGCATTGCGATAGGGTGTACGTCATCGTATCTTCGAAAAACAAGGGAAGCTTGGGATGAGAGAGCAAAAAAAAAGAGTTCTGGGTTGGCCGCCCGAATACGCGAACAAAATTCTTTCGTGCTGACCCAGCAAAATGTCAGTATGAAAGACTACAGTATAAGAACCCGCCTATAAGAACCTGAAATTTAAGAACCTGTTAGGCTAAAATTTCCCTGTTAGGTACCCTTCACATAAAAACCATTCTGGGCTAAAATCTCAATTCAGGTTTTTATTTTCAAAATATAGAATTTCTTTTCAAATACAATACAGTACATCGATCACATGCGATACAAAAAAAAGTAACACAAATTAAGAACCTGATTAAGTACCCAGGTAGCCTAATTTCACAGTAAACGCCATTTATCTAAGAACCCATGGAGGATAACTTGAAAAAACCTAGGTTCTTATACGCTGGTTTTGACTGTAGTTTTAAACTTTTATTCTGACTTTTGCGCACCACCATACATGTATGGCGGTGCGGAAAGGACGAAAAGCAACCAAACTATTTCAGTTGAAGGCAATGGCTGTTTCTCGCCTGTGCCATTGCGGTACATTTTCGTAGAACACTCGAAGATATAGAATTTCCGATTTAAGTCCTTTTTCTTTACATGAGTTCCTTTCAGCGACTCTCCAAAAGGGGCACATCACCATGGTGTCTAATAATACTGCAGGATGCGTAGCAACCTCACGAGAAACACCGCAAGAGAAGTAACCTTCTAAGCAGTCGCTCTTTGTCACGCGTTCTTCTCGTCGCTCGTAGCGTGACATGCGTCACGTGTCACGCGTCACTAGGAGGAGGAGGTGGAGCATGCAATTAACAAACCTGAAACCTACTTATCTTACTCATACTGTAAAACTTACCGACTTTTCCGAGTATCCATAATGATCTACAACCTCACCGAATGTACATCCCTCTTCATAGCACTCGTGGTCGATGTCATTGAAAAACCCAAAAAAGTTAAATGCGTGTTTTTTGTCCAGGACGATCTCCTTACGTGGAAGTAATCGGCCTGTATTAATAACACAAGTTTATATAAACATGATTTATGTATTTATTTATTTATTTATTTATTTATTTACCTTATTTTATTTATTTATCCATCTATCTATCTATTTGACATTTTCATCGTCCTAGGTTCAAACAAACCGTCGTGTTCCTCTGGTAAAATGTTCAAGCAGGTCTGTGTCGAGTTGGCATGTTCAAAGCTCCTTCGTCAAATAAAGCTGTTTACTAATGTGTCGGACTTGTTTTCTTACGGTCGTAAAGCTAAAGCCAAAATCAGATCGAATCACTCATTAAGACGCCACGGTATTGGCCTTTGTAGACTACGAGTAGTCCCTCTTTCGCTTAGTCCGTCGTGCGTAACGCGAAAGAAAACCGCGAGAAAAAAATGGCCGCGCGAAATCCTTGGGGCGAGGAGCGCCCTCCTCGCCTCCAGGTTTTCGCGCGGCCATTTTTTTCTCGCGGTTTTTTCTTTCGCGTCATGCACGACGGACTAAGCGAAAGAGGGACTACTCGTAGTCTAGGCCTTTGTAGCAAGCGCGGAAAAAGTCGCGTGAGCAATATCGCGAGTACTTTTGGCTTAGCGCTTGATTTGTTAAGAATAAACCACCTTCTCTGTGATTGGTGAAGATTATTGAACATGATTTATGAACCATTGTAACTCAACTCCACAAATGCAACCCAACTGTGGCTTATAAGTTGCACAATACTGTGCGATATCTTTTAAGCTCCACCGAATGCAGTTCAATGATAACAGAGAAACGGCAGAGGCAAAGGACCCAGCAAAGACTCTAACAAGATTAATCCCGTTCGTTTGTGCGTACGAAATTTTTAAATTTAAAAAGCGTTTTATTTACAAATAGTTTATTTGAGCATAAATGATGCTTCCACATCTGAGGTCAGCTAAAACTAAACTCATCTGTTACAGCTCTAGACCAGATTGAACGAAAGCCAGTTGCCGCGAATATGGGATAACACCAGACCTTGGCCTTCATGATCAGTTTTCGCTAACTTCGTTAAATTTGGTGTCACTGAACATACATGTAGCTAGGACCATCCGGATGTTTTGAACGGGCAAAAGATAGTTATCATTTCTCATTTAATAACGTCAACAATGTGTTTTAAAGATAATTTGGTTTCATCAACTGGGTTGATAATCTGAATTGGCCACCGTAAAGAGACTCAAAAGCTGACGTTTCGAGCGTTAGCCCTTCGTCGGAGCGAATCGAGGAATTGTGGGTTGTGTGTGGTTTATATACAGGAAGATGGAGCTACGCTATTGGTTGGTGCATGGTAACGTGAAAAACAACATAATAAATTAGTTGAATGAAAACTACTCCCCACCGACGCAGCACCACAGCTTTCCAAAGTTTTAGAAATTTAACCCCTCTATTCAATTGTGTTTTAAAGTTGTTTATACTTTTTTGACATTAATTGTCAAATCGTGTTTAAGAAAAGGATTGTTGTTGTTGTTGTTGTTGTTGTTGTTGTTGTTGTTGTTGCTGTCAGTATCGAGTTAGCAACCGTGAACTTGTCACTAATTAACTACCTCTTACGGGGGCTATTGTTCATTGGAGGACTTTATATATAATTATGTTCCCAAAAGACAAGCAATAGAAATTATTCGCTCAACAGGCTGCGACAAGCCCACTTAATTGTCCCACGCGCGAGCGGCGAAGCCGCCAGAACGAGTCGACGAGCGAAACCTGCGGGCAGTTCGCGGGCAGCCCGCTCGCTTATACCGTAGAATTCCGAAAGTAACGCTTCCCGCGAAAATAACGGCTCCCCGAAAGTAAAGTTAGTTTTTTACCTTCCTATTGAACCCCGAAAGTAACGGCCCTTTGAAGAAGTAACTAAAAGAGAAAGTCTGCCGTTCTCAAGCGCGGGTTATGCGGATGGAACAACCTGACTGCGGGACTGAACATTGCCTGGAAGAGTTATCTGTGATTTTATTTCGAACTTAACTGATTTTTCTTGAAACTATGATTTATAAGCTGTATTTGTCTAGCAGCAGAGTCAAATGATATACTGTAGTGTAATCAGTTGCATTGCGATATAATGCGACCATTACACTTTCGCCGTACAGTACCAACCGGTCTAGGGACTGTTTTTGTTTATACAGTCTCCTTTGTTTATGTGGGTAGTTGGAAACATACGTTAACGGAACGTTAATTTCTTGTCGTGTCCGCTTTGTCTGAAACCTCTGTTACCGTACAAACGCTTTTTATTCATCCGATAGTGACGGCTACCCGTGAGTAACCAGTAACGGCTACCATAAAGTAGCGACCCCTTTTGCCTTCTAAATCCGAAAGTAACGGTGCCGTTACTTTCGGAATTCTACGGTAAGCTCTTGGCAGTGGGCTCGTTATCACAGCTTGGCCAATCTCACGTTTGACCCACAGGTGAGCTGGTTCTCATGCTATTCACTCACCGTGAATTGTTCCTGACAGTGCCAGTAGAACAGCAAATAACGATAACATTGTCATTGTACGTCAAGCCTGAAATTTAAACAAACCGCAATCAAGAATATTCGCTGCAACATAATTATTTGGGCGCCAAGCCTAACGTAATTTATGAAACCATCATTATTAGGGCATAAAATAAAATTCGTATAAAGCCAAATGAAGCAGAACCGAGTTCCAAATGACAGGTTCTTTCGATTCAGTGAGGCATTTACTATCTGTTGTTTCCAGTTCCAAACAATGGCGATCTCAGTAAAAGAACAATATTAGCATTGCTTTGAATGTTAACTCAGCTAACGGTTTTCTTTCCAAAAAGGCGCAAAACATTCTGAAGGCGTGTAAATTATAATTATTTTACTCCAGCAGCTCAAGCTAACAGAGAAAACTATATTACTTTGGCAGACGAACTCGAAACAATTTAATATGGCTTAATTAGGATTGGTTTAAGAATACTTTCAGAATGCACATGAGGGAAAATTACCGCTGCAAATTCATGAGAAAATATATGTTTAAGTTAAACGATCATGAGCGGGCAACACCTTGAGCGGTTAGAATAGCTTTTGCCCTGGAAAAAAGTGTTTGCATAACGAGGAAAAAAGTGCAATGATAATTACGAAAGAAGATTATATTGCAAAATGTTGAATGATTTTGTTGTTCCTTACCGTATCAGTTGGCTTCTTGATCAACTCACTCCAAGGGCGACTGCTCGCAAGAAATGTTCTTTGCACAATGATGTTTATCATGGTTTACCCAGCCTTATTAAGGATGTCGACCCTTGGAAACCGCTGTTCATTTTGTTGACAGTTATAATATATTTGCATCATAATGCAAGTCAAGATACTGGCCTCGAGTTGAACACGCAACTGGAGAAACGGTCTTTGGTAGAGTTTACAGAGAAATCAGTCAGCTGAGCTTGAAAGGGTACGTCTAAATACTCAGCTCTGTGAACAATTTTACTGGGAAACCTATTTGCATGCATTTTGATAAATTGAACTAGTTTCGTCAGTTAATTAGTCCTTTCAGTAACTGCGTATACCCGGTCAACCCTTTAAAACGTTTAAGAAAATAGCCCAAAGAAAATACGCTTGCTGATTGGTTAAAAATCGTGTTTCTATTAAACAACTTGATATGAGCTCGAGATTTCCGGGTATCGTGTGATTGTTGACGAAGGCGTAACCCTTGTCAACTACTACTCATAGAAACTCGATTTCGAATAATCTAATTGTTTTAGTATAAATTTACTAGTCAGTCAAAACTAAATCTAGATCCTCTTCACAGACACTTCAGACTACTCACTATCTACAAAAGAATAGATAGCGAGTAGCGTACGTAGCCAATTAGTCTGGGGGGTACTCCCAGAAACATTTGGTGGGGGTTTGCGGCCCACTTTCCAAAGCCCTTACCCTAATTATGACCAAAATCTGCGATTTTCTCTACCCTATTTATGACCAGACCAAAAATTTGATAGCTAGCTATTTATGACCGTTGCAGCTGGCACAGTTGCCCTAAACATAATTTTTGAGGAGCTTCTTCTAAACAACATACCCAACTCAAGACTACCGTACAAAATCATGCCTTATTTACAACCAAAATGGCCAAAATCGCTACCTTTTATGACCAAAACGGCTGAAAAAACCTACCCTTTGGGGCCGCACATACCCATATAGCCCATATAAGGGAGTACCGCCGGGCCAATTAGTTTCATATTCACTGTTAGAGACAAACACTGTGAAGTTTAAGTGCCTCGACCAAGAAAACAATACAAGGAGCCCGGGCAGAGTTCGAAACCGAACGGTATGAGGATTCATTAGCTGCCGCACCTTCCTCCCCTGGGGAAACTTTTTTTAAAAACAGTTAAATTATATAAATATAACATATATTAAATATATGCTAAAATATATCAGCAACGCCACGAAGGCGTTACTACAAGAAAGAACAATGACACTTGAGAGGTTTTCTGTGTATAAAGGCTATATATATCTTAACATTGTATTCAAAGATTTTAACGACACAGTCAGGCACAAGCTGTTTATCTAAGGAGACAATCCGCTACTGTTGTGCACGACTTGACCTCTGGACTATCTTTACTCACTTTTATTTCAAGCTTTCATCTGTTGAGAGAGGGTGATATTAGTCTATTTCAGAGTCTCCCTAATGATAGACACCTCCCTAAAAACACCCGTTGTAGATCGAAGTGATCGGCTTTAATTAGTACTTGGCAAGAAAAACTCTTAAGGTCGGTCGAGAGTGTAGAAGCAAGGAGAGTAGAGGGGAGCTTGGTACTAGGTCTTTGCAGATTTAACCACTCCTGGTGTATCGTACCTTTTGACTAAATCATTGGTTTGTTTCAAAAACTAAGTAAAACGCCATGGATGAAATTCTCTGATTTGACTGATCTGCATATGGAATAGTTTTAAGGTGGCTCAAAACAGTTTCCAGCACTTATATCTGGATGGGTCGTTATAGCCACCCTTTATCACTTGATGCGACAATCATGGTATGAAAAAACTGCCCAAGCATTGGTGAACACGTTGTCATCATTTTCATGACACAACAGGTTACCATAGCAACAGTATGACCTCCTAAAAACACCCTTAATTACAGCTTTACGGGCTTATAATTCAAAAACGGCACGGTGACTTCTTTTATATTATTAACTTTTCGAAAATTTAAGGTGGCTCTGAGCCCCATGTACGGAATTTTTTTAAACTTTGCCAAAAGTTGTGTCTTATCATACCTATCAAAAGTTGATAATTAAAAAAATTTTCACCGTGCCGGTTTTGAATTATAAGCCCCTAAAGCTGTAATTAAGGGTGTTTTTAGGAGGTCATACTGTTGTTATGGTAACCTATTGTGTCACCAAAATGATACCAACGTGTTCACCAATGCTTGGGCAGTTTTTTGATACCATGATTGTAGCATCAAGTGATAAAGAGTGGTTATAACGACCCATCCAAATCTAAGTGTTGGAAACTGTTTTGAGCCACCTTAAAACAGAGGAGACTTTGTAATCTACATGCAGTTATTGTTTCCCTGTGATTGATCTAAATCAGCGATAATTTGTCACCGTACGCCATGACTGCAAAATAAGACGAGGTCTGAGACGAGGTGGTTTCACAAAGGCGCGTTAAAAGTGCAATTGCAAGCAGTGTTCATGTAACAAGCCATAAAAAAAAAGAATCGTAAATTAAACAAACCAGGCTGCCTAAGTTAGGGCAAATATGCAGGGCCAGAATTGATTAGCAAACAAACCTAAGCAGTCTCCCCATTCGCCATCTTTATCATAGTTGTATGTTGTTGCACACCACTTCCTTCCAAAAGTAAACGAGCTTGATGTGCATGCGAAGAACCTTTCTCCTTCGTACAGAAACGGAAATACACAGCATTTGTTGTCTGTTGTCCTTACAGTGCAATCTGAAGAAAACGGAGAAAATGGCGATTTAAAAAGATAAAACAATTGATCAATTTCTGAGACGTACTGGCAAAGTTTTAGCAGACGATACTCTTTTCTCGTATTGACTTACTAGCAGGTTGGCCATAGACCTCAACGCGCATGCACGGCCAGCTGTGCCATTCCTTGGGAACAAACCGGATAAACAGGGCTAAAACCGGTTGATCCAGGTTAATTTTTAACATGTCCTTGGCGTTAGTGTTACCGGAAAAAACCTATAAAAATAACAAACGGATCACAGAATGTTAAAATCAACTTCATTCTGACACATCATAAAAATTGTAAACTACAACGAAACTTTCTTTCGCCTAAATGGACTGCTTCAATTATATCAAAACAAAACGACTAGTTTCTAAGAAACGTTTATGCTTCGTCGGCGAGGGATGAAACACCTTGTTGATTATCAGCTTGCAGTTGATAAAGTGGTGAATTTGGACGGCTGACTTTTTCAGCGTTAGCCTTTTGGTCGGAGCCGGAACGTAGTAATCGTTTAACTTTGTCGTTATCATATGTTATTTAGAAAACAACCCTAAGAAAATACGCGCGTTGATTGGTTAAAAATCGTGTTTCTATAACTGATGGAAACACAGAACTAGCACGAGCTGTTGACGTAATGATGGCGCGAGCAAAGAGAATTTATATTTTGATGATCAAAGTAAACAAGCTGTTTTTCTTTTTTACGTCGCCATGTTCACTTTCGCTCGTGAAAGTTTGGGAGAACGAGAAATCGTCATCTAAATCCTCTTCACAGACACTTCAAAAACGCCAAGAAGCGGCCGTCATTTTGTTAACAAGGGCACACTGCTACGCTACTCACTATCTATCACAGAATAGATAGTGAGTAGCGTAGCCAATCAGAGAACGGCATTTGTGATAGAACGCTAGTAGATTTATACTAAAACTCGATAGAAACACCGTACATGTTTTCTATTTCTTAAATATTTTCCTAAGTCTTTATTGAAGCATTTATCTATTTATGTACACTTGTGAAACGTTTCGGCCAATCGAAACTGGACGTACATGTACAGTATAACAACTGACTGATAAAAAAAAAAACGACGGCAAGTAGTTTCTTCGTCAGTCTTATTTACCTTGTTTGTACCATTTTCCTTGTATGTTTCCCAGTTCTCTCTGTCCAGTGACGTCTGAATCTCGTATTTCGTGACGTAATCTGTATAGTATTGAGAAGATCCCTGCGTGGCTACTGCGCAGACTCCAGAACGCTGAGGAAGTTCGACCTGATAATGAGAACGAAAAAGAGTGCATTACACCTTTATAAGCAACGGAGAATGGTCGCTGTCATCATCATTATCATTATCGTCGTCGAAATCGTGACGGCGTCATTACCGTCATTGTTATCGTTATCGTCATCATCCACGACACGTCATTGATCTCAGTGTCTTGTGCATCATGATAATCGCTGACAATAACAACAGCAAACGATTCCTTGACTAGCTAGCTAGGAAGCACAAAAAATATCCCCAGCCATCCAAAATCATGTTTGCTCTCTGACCTGGAGGTATGGATTCGGATCCTTTTCTGGTCTATTTGCACACCAAGAACCTTTCTGATTGTTCA
The DNA here is from genome assembly GCF_042242905.1 of Orbicella faveolata. Lineage (NCBI taxonomy): Eukaryota > Metazoa > Cnidaria > Anthozoa > Scleractinia > Merulinidae > Orbicella > Orbicella faveolata. Next base: position 32,015,259 of record NW_028301539.1, read on the forward strand.
GTCGTCCTTGAAATGGAGCGAAAGTGATATACGGTGAATACCAAGAAGAGGCAAGAATTCCTCCGCCAGAGATTGCATCATTTTCCATTCCCAGGGGATTGCCGCGACAAGCGACATCTGCAAGAAAAGTCAACGGAAATGTAATTTTACCCCCAAAGAGTCCGAATGATCTTTTATGCAACTCTAAAAGGTCAGAATTATTACAAACTAAAATCTTATTTCTTTTGTTTCTGGTAGTATTTTGTGCTTTGGTGATTGATTCACTCCGCTAAAACCAGGGCTGACCAGGCTTTACCGGTTTACTCATCTGTGATAGAAAAAGAACCGATTTTTAAGACTAGTCATATACGTTATGCCGCCCCACTTTCACCAGGTGACTACGACTAACAATATATACCTTTACAATCCTTTTTAAATTGCTTGCATTGGTAGGTGTTCCAATATTCGTGCTATAACGAGAAGAAGAAAAAATAAAGCATTTACCTCTTAAATAATAACTAAAATAGCATTTAGTCTAACCTAAAGAGTTTGATTTTGTCGTCCTTACTACCTACGAATCTAATGCTTTTAAGACGACCACGTCAAAGATGATGGATTTGTGACCAGATTACAAGACTGAAAAAATTAATGTCAAAACAAAGTTAGAAGTCAGTGCTTTACTTCAAAGTTGTACATTTTACGTACTTTTAATTCATTCCGACTCGTCCACCAATATTTCAGAACAAGTCGAGCTAATCCTCCTTAATTGTTATTCAAATTCGAAAAACACGCAAACCAAATTGTTTAAATTCGAAGTAAGAACAGATCTGCTGTCTAAATGGGTTGTTTCGGCAAATTTAATTACTCATAGATTTTATCATTCTTATTCTTCTCCAGTACACTAATACTCAAGAAACACTCTGAAATTTGCCCCACCAACATGGTTGCATGGCAACGTCTTTAGGGATAACCGCTGAGTCAATCACTATTACAGACCGAGTACGGAGTTCTAAAACTGACTTCTACAAAGAAGCTTATCTTGGACACGGAAAAGCAAACTTACCGAAGGTTCCGATTGACCATAGTAATTCATAACCTCTTTAAACGTACATCCCTCTTCATAACACTCGTCATCGATGTTATCTCCGATAATCCCAAAAAAGTTCGACGCGTCGTCCTTGTCCATTACGACCTCCTTTCGCGGAAGCATTCGGCCTGCACAGACAAAGAGACTGATTTTTAAATATTTACGTAAGTATTGGGTTAGTGTGCATGGAGAATGCAATTGATAATTAGCTAAATTCTCTACTTCTTGACAGCCCTCGTTTTGTTGGTTTGTGAAAACTCTATAATCTAAGAGCTGTTTCCTTGGCAGGAGGCAATGGCGATCTTTTCTCCCGAAGTCACAAAACTTGATTTTACTTTTGACGAATCTAAACTATTTTTCACGATTCGAGGGAAACGCACTTTCACGTAGTATGGCGTCATGCACGATTCACGGAAGGGTTTGACCGACCACAAACATGGCCAATCACAGAGTCACGAAATATTCTTACTGCATCTCACCTATATAGATCTCTATAGGGGCATAGAGCTAAAACCCGAATTCACTTCACTTTTAGCCATCCCCCCCCCGGGGGTATTGGGAGGGGAAAAATATCCCCAAATAGCCTAATATCCATGCATCAATACAAAAGAGCGGAAAATTCGCCTAAGTGTGAGTTACAATTTTCCACATTTTGGTAACCAGCGTACATGCATACATCTGCTATTTACTGAAAGCTACGTTTTGGCCGCGCGAAGAGTGCTCCCGCCTTTTGCGTACCCTGAAATGCGTGAACGCTTGATACGTAGGCTAGAGTGATTGCGATATTAAGACATAATGCGAGAAGGTTTGGCTCAGCACTTACTGGCCCGGAGCACAGCAACACCTTGTGTTTTCATAGCTGGTGCGTAAGGGCAAGCTTAACCAAATCCTTAAAAAAACTTAGTCTGGGCTCGCTTGTTCAGAACGCGCGATTAGCGCTAATATGAAATAATCTTGATCCAGCACGGTAGCAGTTTTTGGTCACCGATTTGAATTTATCAAAACCTGATTTTGAGCTAAACATGGTTAGATGTATGAAATTATCCTAGTAGTCAGACGTGATGATATTAAAAAAACTAAAAACTACTCAAAATTGTTATCATTTACTAAGAATTATAAAGTGGGACGTTAAAGCAACAATACTGCAACCTTCTTCAGCAATAATGTCACAGTATTTTAACCCAAAATTTCCCATTTTATATCTTTAGTCAAGGACAAATTTTTTTTTAGTTTTATTTCACGTAGTTAGATGTAGTAAGCGACAATGAGATCGAAAATTTAAAAAATAGCTCTTTCTGAAAAAAAGAATGTTATCTTGTAGTCTTTAGAAGTTGTTTTATTATGGCTTGGCAGCGGGATTTATCATACCGGGTCACTTTTTCAAATTATTTTTTCAACCTATATTTCTCCTCTGATTGCTTATTGATGTATAATTTTGCTCTCTATTGACAGACAAAGGAAAAAGAAGAATTAGCTTACCATGACTTGATCCAGGCAATGCCAGTAGGACAGCAAATGACAATAACATCAGCATTTTACACTAAGTCTAAAAATATTCCAGTTGTATTAAATAATAATTCTTTTGGCCACCAAGGTAAATTATGAAAGCAATATTTCCAGCTCAAGAGCAAAAAAATAAGATGCACATGAGACAATAATGTTATTGTTCTAGATCGGTTGCTTAACCACAGTAACTTGATAGAAGATTTCCCAATGCTTGCGTCTATTGTTTCTTTGATGCATAGACTATTGATGATTTCGACGTCTATGCAATGTCGTTTTGAGGGAACGACATTCTCTTTTATTTCAATATTAACTCAGCCAACGGTTTTCTTTGCAAAAAGAGATCAAACGAAGAATGCAGAGAAATTATGATTATTTAGTGGTTAAAGTTGACGAGCTCTGTGAAAATGATTCTTTTTTCATAGGTAAAACAGAACCGGGCACAAATCTTGAAGCAACGGTGCAACACGCGTTTTCAAATACTTTCATTTAAATATTTTCTCCATACAAATGCAAGTTTGGTTTTTGAACTTAGCAAAAGATACGATAATTAAACCATGTTATTAACATCGTTAAAAATGAAAGACGGGCCGGCAACTGTGACCTAATAACACAGCAAATTTAACTAGTAAAAGGTATATTGATACACACTCACAACAAAATGGTTACATCATAAATAAGTAAATGGTATAAGTTCGATTTTTTTCCTTACCGTATCAACTGGTGTCGTTAACACTCACCATAAGAAGCAACTGCTCACACGAATATTACACCATGATATCTATCAATTTAAAGCCATTATTTAATCAGCCTTATTAAGCTCCGTCGAACCATAAAAGCCTCTGTTTAGTTTGTTAACAATTGCAACTTATTTGAATGATAATGCGAATTGAACACGAAACGGCGAAGAACTTCGTGTTTGACTGGGAAAGTTTACACGGAGATTGCACAGGCGGAAAAGAATAATTCCAAGTAAAATCCTGCAAATAATCTTTACTGGAAAATTAAATCTTATGCATATTGCCAATCGGACATAATTTAGACCGTTCACAGTCCCTTATTTTTCCGTGACATCGTAGATGTCGATGGTTGAACTCCACGGGCCGCCATCTTGGTCTTTTGATGCGAGCGACACTGGAGAGAGTACAAAATGCCCGTGGGTAGGGGTGGTGGAGGACAGGGCTGGCGGAAAAGATAGGGAGACTGTAACAGCTTCACTCTGCCTCGTGTTCAAGGGGCGCGGCCGCCAGTTTGGCGCCTCCGTTAGTCAAATCAAATAACAATCTCCTCCCCTGAGAAAAAACCTGTCAAATCAGGGATGATGATATGAATACATGTTACTGTGTTGTGAATTTAGAAACATTTTGAAGGTTTAATAAGTTGGGTCGAATGAATGCGAGACGGAAGAACTCTTCTCTGACTCCAAAAAAAGCGGCAAAGCCCGCAGAGAATTCCAATTATTCAGATGCGTGCCGTCTTTGTGGCATTAATTGTAAAATGTCAGTCGGAAATAAGATCAACCAACGAAGCTTTCAGCCATTTCCTTCGCCAAAACGAAACTTTGATATTTTAAACTCTTGCCAAACCCAGTTGGAAGAACCGCCAAAACACCTTTTCCTTCGAGTAAACGAGAAACGGCCTTCTTTTGCTCGTGCTTTAACACCAATCCTCCAAGACAAGAAGCACACAGACGATCAAAATCAAAACATTCTCCAGAATATTCTCTTGAAATCGATACCATTTTGGCCTGAGCCGCGAAGTGATGAATGTCACTTTCTGTCACTAAAGTTGTCAACGCTCTGCTACGCTCTGATGAACTCTATTGTCCCTTCGACCAATCAGGTGTTGCCGTTGCTGGAGCAACTAACGCAGCGAACACCAGACAGAGTGGAGCTGTTACAGTCTCCCTATTTTTTCTGCCCCGTCACCCCTACGCTATTAACCCCACCGCCACTACCCATGGGCATTTTGTACTCTCCCCAGTTTCGCTCGCATCAAGAGACCAAGATGGCGGCCCATCGAACTCAATGATCGACATCTACGATCTCACGGAAAAATAGAGGACTGTGAACAGTCTAGACATAATTTCGTCCACCAAATTTTTGATAATGTGGATATTCTGCTTAGAGGCAACAGGGGTCACGTGACCTAACTCCCTCCAAATAAAAGTTTACTGACTCAATGAACTAATAACTAATTTTATACATGTTGCGGAGTTTTTTTTTAGGGGGGGTTGTATTTGAGAATTTATACTCATCAGCAGGATCGTAATATTCAGTATCAAAACCGTCTGAAACGATATCGCGCACGCATCCAGTCTATAAGGAAAAGCAAGCTGCATCGCAGCAGAAGGTGAAGGTAGACCTTGCTCCAGTCCTAGGAGTCGAAGGCGCCAGGCGGCGTCTTAGTGCGTTTAGACGCTCTGTTCCTGTCTTTGCTGTGTAGCATGAAGCAGTTAAAAATAGTGCTACTCCCCTGGGGGAAATGTTATTACATCCGGTAGGTTATCTTTACCTACCGTGGGAACGCATGGGCTCCTGTGCAGTCAGCATTTGTTTGATTATCCATTTATTGTTAAACCTCGTTCCCAGGGTCCTCTTCTTCACATCTCCTTGAGCGAGAGGGGACTAAAAGGAGAGGACCCTGGGAACTAGGCTGTGGTGTGTCTGGGTGGATGTGGAAGAAGACACTGTGAGAGTTAAAGTGTCGTATCCAAGGAAACGGTACAAAGCACATATTATCTCTCTCCATTTAGTAAAATGCTTACACCCGCGAGGAAAACTGCAAGAATATATTCCTCACTTGTAAGTTAACAAATGGGTTTTGACATATCAAGAAACTGTACAAATAAGAATATCAAGCTCTTTATTGCAAATTTACTACAAATTCTTATGGCTTGACAGCACAATTGTTAGAGATCATTAAAAAAATAGCGTAACAATTCCCCTCAGTTTCTCAAGAATACTGATTTTAAGGGGCCTACGAAGAAATCATTGAAAATTACATAACAAAGAATGTACATTCACATTATTTGCTTCCTTATAGCACTACCTTGAATTCAACAAAGGTATTAATTTGTAAATTGCTTAAATTAATGCAGCTACACCTTATTTCAAAGATATTCGCTTTTGAATGCTAATGCCGCATTACACAAAATTGTCCCCTCTAATTACTGTTAAGAGTAACCACGAGGATTATAGTCAACTTGACAAGTTAGTAGCTACTCTAGAAACAAAATATCAATACGATAAAAAAATAGAAATTAAGTTAAGTCATTTGATTCATTGAACTGCTAGCATAATGCCAGATTTTTGTCGTTCGTTTGTTAATGTGATCGTTGGTTTGCTTCATGAGGGTGTACAGAATTTGCCTTACACATTTCAGGTAAATTCTTAACTGTCAGTTGAGCATGAAAGTTTGCCTTTTTGTCTTTTGCTAGAATGAGGTGTGATTTGTCAGCTAAATCACGTGACCTTTTTATCGTGACCCCTTGATTACTTGTCATTTTAAATTTTCGTCATTTGCGAAATGTAAGTTAACCCTTTTAAATTCTTTTAAAATTTCCCTTGTTTTTTACGGTTTTCGCGTTCAAAAGATACTCCCGTCTTAGCCATAAATCAACAAAATGCCCTTTGTATCTCAAAGTACACCATTGTCAAAATTTCCAAGCAAATAGTTACATCCTTCACCAATTCTTGTAACTAGACATTAGCCAAGTTAATTAGATAGATGATCTCAATAGTGGAAATGAACTAGACTACCGGTGATTGGCTGGTTTTTCTCCTACGCAATGGCACCTGTCAATCAAAACACAAATATCACTTTATGCTCGTCGATGAATCGGTTTCACAGATAACTTAACTCCCAGGAGAGACTCTCATATGCTGGTCTCTGCTCGTCCGAAAAATTGAATAAAACTCCTACAGGAAACCAATTCGGGCGTGGCTTGAGCCTTATTTTACTCCAGCCGCTTTTCAGGAAATTAGCACGCGCTAATGAACCGGACTCGAGAGATCCTAAAGATACCTTTACAGCTTAAAGTAGTGGTGTTTCGTCATGAACACCTAAGCGAGCCCAAGTTCCTTGATTTTATACCCCTAAGCGAGACCACGAGCATCCCCGACCTTTTCATATGAGAGGTCCAACCCCCCCCCTCCCCGGGGGGGCTTAACTATACTGAACAGTAGTACTTGTACAGCACCATCACCCGGTGCCATCTTGGAACGGTTTTTCTGTGTAACTGCGTTTGTATTACGCCTGCTCAACCTTAATCTGAGTCAACAAACTTTTACAGCACTTGCTTCAACAGTTAATGCTAAACAACCTCTTGTTTTCTTTGAAATGCAAAAGTTTCAAGTGCAAGTACACTGCATGTTTATACAAGGATTTATTTCGCGAAATGATTCGTACTTACACCCTACAAATGATTTAGGTTATATATTTGATGTATGGAATTTTGGGGCTAGCGAACCACAGGTACCGAAAATTCTGAAGGTTACTTAAACGACTTACCTTGCGTAGTAGATACAATTGGACCTTTTTCTATCATGTCTTCAATCACTGCGATGGCTTCTTCATAAAGATCATAAGGAGACGCAACTTTGATCACGCGGTCCGGTGTTCCTAACGCTATTTTGATCAGCTCTGACATGCTAACCTCGTTGCTTATTCCAACTGCGATTATATTCGACGTGCAATTCTGCCAAGGAAAAGGAAAACAGGCCCTAAATTCGTTTTTTCCCCCATACCTCATCACATTATTTTAAGAGGCTATCTGTTTAGCAAAAGAAGCTGCGCAGCCGAGTGGTTTTCCCGACTGCATATGAAGTCTGGAGGTCCCATCCCCCACCAACTGGAGTTGCTCTTGGAAGTCACGAATAAATAAATAAATAATAACTAAATAAATAAACAAATAAATAAATAAATAAATAAATAATTTGTCAACTGCCCAGCCTTCTACCAACTGGGGTTTCTTGTAATTTTCCCTTTTATTTGTAATATGGGTTCATTTCACACCAACACTCTGTCGAAGTTTTGCTAACAGCATTGGATAGAAGAATAATTTTTTTCAGTCATAATATTGAAATAGGCTCTTTCGTGTCTGACTATCGTTTTACATCGATGGGGAACAGGGATGGCTCAGTGGTAAGAGCGCTCGCCTTCCACCAATGTGGACTGGGTTCGATTCCGGCCCGGTGCCATATGTGGATTGAGTTTGTTGTTGGATCTCTCCTTGCTCCGAGGGTTTTTCTCTGGGTCCTCCGGTTTTCCTCGCTCCACAAAAAGCAGCAACTCCAAATTTCAATTCGACCAGGATAGAGGACTCGCATGAAAACCAGCTAGGGAGGTGTGGCTTCCTCTCTAAATATTGTAATTTGTATTATTTATTTATTTTACTTAATTGTGAGGCATATGTTGGCCTGCTTACCTTCATTATAGGCGTTACAAAGCTGTACGGTATTGATTCGACATCAGTGTTCTCGGAGCTAAACACAATCATTACATTTTCCTCCTCAAGGCGGTCCTTGCATCCCTCGGGACAGAACAGCTTCCTTGAGGCGTACAACATGGCGAGATCAGTACGGTGTCCTCCATATTCAATCGATCGTTTTGATCGATCGCTACCGTGTTCCCCAGGGATATATTTCACCCCGTCGATGACCGATCCAACGTCCAGTCGATCCACATTCTGTAGGGTCATAACAAGGTCGGGTAGATCACTATAAACGATGATTCCAAAATGGACGTCTGTGAAATGCATATTGATCGAAACGACCAGTTGTGATATGAATTGTTTCAGGCGCTCGAATTCGGCAGGGGTTAAACCAAAGGAGCTGTCAATCAATATTCCTATGTCCAGGCCTTTTGTTTTGACTTCTGTTGTAGGTGCCGGTGGGGTCACACGGGAAGAGGGAGTAACAGCTTCTTGTTCTGTTGTAGGCAGTTCACCTTCAGTGGCTGGAACGTTAGAAGAGTTTTATTAGTCATTTTTATAGAATTTATAGTCGCTTCTTTTTTGCTTGCTGCTAAATAAGTACACATTGTGCTTTTAGTAGTTCAGTGGAAACTTATGTTCTTGAATAAGTAGACTTGGTGCAGCAAAATGCTAAAGTTTCCTCACTTTCTACCTCGCAGCAAAGTTTGTCCATTTCCGGCATTACAAATCAAGACTGTCCTCAGATTACTCTGAAACGTTTTTAACAGGTAATGCAATGGAAGCGAAATTACTAAAAACGGAGACTGAGAACAAAGCAGCTTGCAGTTTGAACAACCTGTTTTCTGTTAAGCTTGCCAGTGGAGAAGATTAGGAAACGGGAGATGTCTCAAAACATTGATTAAATCATCACTGCCAGCTTTGCTAAGAATCTTATGTGTTTATAACTCGCAAGGTAGTCATTAAATGATGAGAATCATTTGTATATTCAAATCGCTGCGCTAAGATTGGCAGCCCTCGTCTGTCTTCAATGTATAGTTACGGTGGCAGGAAGGTGCCAGGAGTATTGCTACCCTCGGGTGGAATGCTAGTTCATCCCAAGACTAATCAATCATTACGTTGTCGGGTTGCCTTAGCATGTGGGGTATAAAACGCCAATCAGCCAATCTTTTTCATTCTTAATATGAAGTTGTCTAATTAAATATTGGTTTGTAGTCTTACCTGGTGGAACAGCTGTTGTTTCTTTGCTTGGTTCCGCAGTGCTTTCCTCTGTGGCTACACGGAAAAAAAAAGACTAGCATAAACCTAACCGAGCATTCCATAACAGACAAGAAGAACACAAACAACAAAGCAAGAAATCTATTGACAGATAGTTTAAATTTAATAATCTTTTCTCCTCCTCTCCATGTTGTTTGTAGTCTTACCTGGTGGAACAGCTGTGGTTTCTTCACCTGGTGCTACAGTGCTCTCCTCTGTAGCTACACGGAACAAAAAAGAATAGCATAAACCTAACTGAACATTTCATAACCGACAACAAGAAAATTAAGACGAGAGCTAGAAATTCCGAAAACATGGTTTGAATTTAATAATCCTTTCTTCTCCTGCTCGATGTTATTTGTTGTCTTACCTGGTGGAACAGCTGTTGTTTCTTCACCTGGTCCTGCAGTGCTTTCCTCTTTACCTAAATGAAACAAATGACAATGGTAAACCTAATTGAACATTCCATAACAGACAATTTTAAAACCAGTAAGGAAAGTATAAATAACAGATAGTCTGAGCAGGCCATGTTCGTATTCTCGGTATCGGACTGGCACTAGCTTGCAACCGAGGCTACTGCGTGGAGTCTTTTCGAAAGCAAATGACATTTTTCTCTTTTTAATGATATTCCCCCGTGTGAGCCTCAATTGCAAGCTAGTTCCAGTCGAGTTCCGGGAATACGAATATGGTCTATTAAATTATCTTTTCTTCTCCTTTTCCATGCTATTTGGAGTCTTACCTGATGGAAGAGCTGTTGTTTTTTCACCTGGTGCTGCAGTACTTTCCTCTGTGGCTACATGAAACAAAAAGGAGTAGCATAAACCTTTTTGACCCTTCAATAACCGGAAACAGGAAGAAATAACTAATAAAAGAAGAAATCCAATAACGGATAGTAACGGACAATTTGAATTGAGTAATCTGTTCCTCTCCTGCTCCATGTAATTTGGTGTCTTACCTGGTGGAACAGCTGTTGTTTCTTCACCTGGTGCTGCTGTGGTTTCTCCTGTAGCGACATTGCACAAAAGAAAAACAAAATACAGTCAAACCTGTATATAACGGCCCTATATATAGCGGTCACCCTGTGTATAACGGTCACTGAACAACTTCCCAAAAATCGTCCCTTGTATTTACTGTTAAGTTGACCTGCATATAGCGGTCACCTGTTTATAACGAACGCGGTCACCCTTTAGACTTCCTGAATCCACAATTTCATTATCTTTAACCTGTATATAACGGTCACGAAATTGGGTTATGATTAACGAATAATGACAAGCTTTATTCATAAGCTCGTTAAATAGCAGCCACCAAGGCAGAGGTGTCACAAAAATACAAATATTAGTACTGAACATAACTACTGATACATGTCATTGCCTACGTCCGACAAATGCATGCGGCAGATAACATTTAAGTGTCGTCGCTTTCAAACAATAGTTACTGTAACTGTAACAACACAACTGTACCACACTGTTTTCACTTTCGTTATAGTTCCCTGATTATAACACTGTACTGTAATTATCTGTCTCAAATTGTTGTCAATAAATGTAAGTTGAGTGATTTTCCACTTGAAAACTTTGTTCATTAGCTTTCAGTAGACTTTTACTGCACCTCCCTAAAAGTACACCACGGACATTTTATGAGCCTTTTTTATCGTGTTTATTTCGTTGCTGTTACTCGTTATTGCCAATAAAATGCAAACTGAGTGGTTATTTGCACATAAAAATGCTATTTAATAACTTCCAGGGGAGTTTAAAGCAAACCTGTTTACAGCGGTCACCCTGTATATGACGGTCACCTGGCCATCTCCCAAGGGTGACCGTTATATACAGGTTTGACTGTAATCATTACAGTTGCTTAGAAGTAGGCCACGATGCATGAACTCTCACCTGTTGGATGAGGAAGTTTTGGAATCGCTAAAACATAAAAAATATTTTAAAGTTAAGATCAGTCTACCAGTAAAGAAACGTCCTGTAGGCGGGAGGGTCACGCTTCCATGCCGAGCCAACCGAGTGAGAGAACGTTAACATACTATAGCAGCGAACTGTACATGTTTAAATGAGAAATCACAAGGTTCACTCGATGGAGGGCGTCTAAGATGGGGTGACCTCCTGGGGGAGAAAGAGCTTAGTTAGATTTCTTTCATGTTAGACACTTTGTAAATGTCTGACTCACCTAGCTCTCAGGGAGGGAGCCCCTCCTATTGGGAACAACTTCTTTCCATAATAACGTACACTTACTTAGGGAAAAGCATAAACCAGACAGATAAATACTTAACTTATTAAAAGACACTCACAAAAAGAAACAAAAACTGTTTAGAGTCATTTTCGGAAGCCATCTTCTAGAATAGAGAGCAATTTAAGAAGCCGTTTTTCGGTGAAACACGAAGAATAATATCTTCCAAACTGATTTCTTGTTCCAGCCCACATATTGAAATCTGAATAATGGTTTTTGCGGCAACTCAGAATGGTATTTTAAGACTACAATTAACTAAGTGTTTCATTTTAAAAATACTCAATGCAGTCTATCAAATGTAATTTTCCTTCAGCTGCCTCTCAGTGTTCAATTACTAAGTCTGTACATTAGCTTAGTTTATCAGTCAAAGTTATTGGAATACTTCAAGTCCATACCATATATTTCTACCCTCATGCAAGGTTTTTCCACGCTATCCATTGGATAAATACGAATAAACCGTCCGACAACAGGGTTTGGTAGGCGCTGTTTCGACACTGTCTCTGGATTGACGTTGCCCTCTAAACCCTAAAACAGTTATCAGTAAGAAAAAAGTTATCAGTAAGAATGATGATCATATTGTCCAATATGTTAAGTTTGTATTTTGTTATCGCTCAATGCTATCTGTTAGGCAGTGGGGTCGCCACGAAGCTCTTCGGAACGTCTCACAGGATTGGCTGAGAAAATGATATACAAACAATAGTAACAATGGACCCTAGCCCTAAAACAATAGAGCTTCGTGCTAACAAGATCAAATGGAATTTGAGGTTCTAGAGAGCTTCATGACAACAGAGCCAGTGAAGCGCAGAGCAGGTCCCTTTGGTTTCGTGTAACAGTCACACAACTCTATGCGAACGCGCTCTTATCAGTGCCAAGGAACCTGGAGAGGAAGGATTTGTATAAAGAGGGAACCATATGATTAAATGTCCGCTAAATTTTTCCACAAGTTCCAATTTTGATCTTCCACAAAGAACAACAGCTATGAATGCACATTAGATGGTGTCGACAGTTCAACAGGAACCAAAGCCATTTTATGGTTTGGCTTCATGTTTTCTAGAGCCTAGTCAGTGTTGCAGGCAGCTTGGCCGAGTACCTTCAATGCACAATAATCGATACTCGTGGTATACCAAGAGAAATTACACTTGTCACTTAAAGGCTGTGGTGTACTGAGAAAATATAATTGACCCGCGGGATATTTCACGGTATACCACTCAAAAACGTTGCATAACTAATATATATTTAATAAAAATGCGTAAAAGAGATACTCACAATTTTAGACCAGTCATCACCATTCTTGGAAATGAAAACGTCATAAGATGTCACCCAGGAATCCAAGTCAAACCATACTGTACCATACCACACTTTTTTATTCACTAACTCGCGCAATCCTTGTGTGGCAATCGCACAAATTTCCATTTCAGTGGGCAGCTGGATCTCTAAATAATCCAGGGATTCATTTTTCGCACACCATGCCTTCGGGCCATTAAGTCGACCGTTCGATGCGGCATAATTATCTCCAGCGTCAGATGAAGCCGAGAAGCTGGAATCCGGCAAAGGACCTCCAAACGAGGCACCAACAGGCTCACATGGCGGAGCTAGTAAACAATTCAAAAAAATCTAAATATTGGCCAGAGAACCTTTCAATCTTAAATTTATGATAACCCATGCCAACCTTGATCGTTCCCAGCAATGGGAGGGGTTGGGGTACTCACATATGAAAAGATCGGGATGCACGTCCAAAAATTGGAATTAAACCCCTAAAACATACCCATCCGGTTTGGTTCGAGCTTTATTTGACTCCTAAAGGATACCAATTCTTTTATTATTTTTTTTCGAGTGCCCCTTAAAAGATACAAGAAGTGCCTAATACCCAGGGCATTGTCCGGAGGAGATTTTGATAAAGAAGCTTGATGCATAAGAGTTAGACCCCAAGTTGAAATAGCAGCACTAGTGATCCAAGGTAACATGCAGACACTCGAAGATAGACTCAATGCCAAGCAAGAAAGGATACAGAGGATGCGAGAGTTACATTGTTGTATTAGCAATCTAACGCAAATTAGTTTTGGTTATACGAAAACCAATAAGAAAGCTAGAAATTCATTAACTATTATCATAGATGATTATCTCAGTCTTCTCCTGCTTCATGTTATCTGGAGTCTTACCTGATGCAGCAGTTATTTTTTCTTCAGTTGGTGCTGCAGTTATTTCCTCGGGACCTAAACGAAGCAAAAATGACTAACGTGAACCTCGTTGGACATTACAGAAAATATAACAGGATAATCAATGACAAATCAGAAAATCAATAACAAACAGCTCAAATTTGACAATATTACAGATACTGATTATCCATTCTCCCACTCTATGTTATCTGGAATCTTACCTGGTGGAACAGCTGTTGTTTCTTCACCTGGTGTTGCAGTACTTTCCTCTGTGGCTGCATGAAACAAAAAAGACTAGCATAAACTTAACTGAACATTCCATAACAGACAAGAAGAAAAGTAAAAAGAAAGCTAGAATGTGATGACAATAGTTTGAATTTAATGATCTTTCATCTGTTTCTCCATATTGCGTTTGTAGCCTTACCTGGTGGAACAGCTGTTGTTTCTTCACTTGGTGCAGCGGTGCTTTCCCCTGTAGAAACGAAAGAAAGCTTCAGCGAACTGTAATGGGCAATCCATTTATAAATGGCCATCACAAATAGCCGTGATATAGGTAACTCAAAACTTTCAGTTTAAAAATGCAAACGAGCTTAATCCGGCGTATGATGATTATCTTTAATGAGAAAACGTTCGGCTGTACTCATAACTAACAAATGCTGTCTCTTTTCCTTCTCCATGTTGTTCGTAGTCTTACCTGGTGGAACAGCTGTTGTTTCTTCACTTGGTGCTGCAGTTGTTTCCTCTGTGGCTACGTGAAACAAAAAACACTGGCATGAACCTAACTGAACATTTCAAAACAGATAAGAAGAAAACTAATAAGCGAGCTAGAAAATCAATGTTTTAGTAACAGATATTTTGAATATGATAATCTTTTCTTCTCCTTCGCTGTGTTATCTGAGCTTACATGGTTTTCAAATTAGCAGCTAAAAACGTTTACTCTTAGAGCGTAAAACCAGAACGTAAAACTAGCACCAAACCAATTACTTACAAATAGACTTTCAAACTGTGATAAAACCAAACGCGAAATTAAGGTAATCAAAACGGCTTGATTACTATGAGCACTCAACAGGCCATGTTCGATATATCAATATTCTAACATGGCTCCGATGCTTTCAGGACAAACTTCTATATTTGGTGTTGTTTGTATCCAAGTCTCTTTTGGGAATAGAGAGACAAAAGAAACTTGAAAAATTTGCAATTTTGGCCCGAAAGCCTCGGAGCCATGTTAGAATATTAATATATCGAATGTGACCTATTGAAAACCACTCTATGTAGCTTGGTTTTCTACGCTATGATTATATTTAAAATATCTGGTTTTCATGCGGGTTCTCTGTCCTGGTCGAATTGTAAATTTGGAGACGTTGGTTTTTGTGGAGGGAGGAAAACCGGAGAACTCGCTGAAAAACCCTCGGAGCAAGGAGAGAACCAACCACAAACTCAACCCACATATAACACCGGGCCGGAATCGAACCCAGGCCCCATTCGTGAGAGGCGAGTGCTCTCACCAATGCGCCATCCCTGCTCCCCAAATATTTATTATTGAATAATACTGAATGATAGTCTTTTTCTCCACTCTATGTTGTTTGTAGTCTTACCTGGTGGAGCTGCTGTTGTTTCTTCACCTGGTGCTGCAGTGCTTTCTTCTGTTGTTCATAGAACAAAAGCAATAAACTTAAACCTTACTGAACATTTTATGACAGATAAATAAGAACAAACATCGTAACACTAGAAATCAAATAACAGAAAGTCAATTCAATTTATTAACATCACTGAGAAGAATCACCTTTTTCCTGCTTCATGTCATTTGGAGTCTTACCTGGTGGGACAGCTGTTGTTTCTTTAATTTGTGCTGCACCAGTGGTTTCCTCCGTAGCTATACAGGACAAAAAGAAAACAACCTTAATCATATCCTATTAAACCATTCATTTTTACAAAAATGTCTGATAAAATGTCGTGATGAATTCTACTGAAGGTTCGTAGTTAAGTACAAAGAACCCTATACGGTTGGTGCTGCAATGCTTTCCTTTGTAGCTACTTAGAAACGAGAGATCAAGGTACCTTACCTTGATCGTCTCTTGTTAGAACAAGATAAAACTTTCGTGGATTTTATAAACATTCCATTGGCTTACGAGTGATTAAAATCAGTGTCACGGTGTATTTAACTTAAAAATCAAAGCTAGCTTATGCCAGCAAACAATATCTTCGTTGATTTGTGAAAAAACGCAATTCGCCCATTAGAATAACTGGGAAGTATCGTCTCTCTCTCTTTCTCTTGCTTCATGTTATTGCTGAAGTTTTTCTTACCTGGTGGAGCAGCTGTTGTTTCTCCAGTTACTGCGCCGACGGTTTCTTCTGTAGCTAAACGATGAAAAAGAAAACTAACGTGGATCTACTGAAAATTCCATTCGGCGGGAGTATTACAGTTAAAAGTACAGACGAGCCCATGCCTGCATGATGCCTATTTTTATTTTGCTAAAAGCAAAATATGCAACTGTTATCATCACTAAAAAGTACTGTGTCTTCTTATACTGCATGCTATTTAGTTTCTTACCCGGCGCAACAGCTGTTGTTTCTTCATTCGGCGCCGCAGTACTTTCCTCGGTCGCTACACAAAACAACCGAGATAACAAATATCAGTCAGGTTATTGATGATGGTCGCAAATTTAATGTTATTAATGATTATCAAGCATTTGTTTCCATAATTTCTCTTCCTATCAGATAATTGGAAAATATGACATCAAGCAAAGGCGCATGTTTTTTGTGGTTATACATAAAGCTACATTACGTCATAATATCAGCACAGTTAATCTATGATTATTGAAATTTTGTGCGTAATATCACTCTTACTGTAAATGGTTTGAACCCAGGAGTATCAGTGGGTCCTCTTGTGTGATCGTCCGGGTGAGGTTAGTTCTACTAAAGAAAACTGTTGTTGGTGACTGACGTTTAGACAACCTGAGCGGTAGTCATCTTCATTTGTCGAAACTCACTTCAGTCACCAACAACAGTTCTTTTCAGAACTACCCTCCCCCGGACGAATCACTGATGCTGATTTTGTTTTCTCCTGCTTCATGTTATTTAAGTCTTACCTGGTGGAACAGCTGTTGTTTCTTCATTTGGTGCTGCAGAGCTTTCCTCTGTGGCTACATGCAACAAAAGAAAACAAGAACTAGCACAAACCTAAGTGAGTATTCCATAACAGACAAGAAGAAAGCTAAAAATAAAGCATTAAATTTAATGATAGATAGTTTGAAATAAATAATCTTTTCCTCTCCTTCTCCATGTTGTTTCGAGCCTTACCTGTTGGGACAGCTGTTGTTTCTTCACCTGGTGCTGCAGTTGTTTCCTCTGTGGCTGCATGAAACAAAAAAATAGCGTAATCCTAATTAAGCATTTCATAACAGACAAGCAGCAAACCAATAAGAAAGCTAGAAATTCAATAACAGAGAGTTTGAATTTAATAATCTTCTCCTCTTCTTCTCCATGTTATTTGCAGTATTACCTGGTGGAACAGCTGCTGTTTCTTCACCTGGTGCAGCAGTACTTTCACCTGGTGCTGCAGTACTTTCCCCTGTAGCGAAAAGGAACAAACACAAAAATAGCGTCAAATTTATTACACAAACCATTTGCTTTGAAGTTATGGTATATATCTCTGTAGGAGCACAGTCTTTTGTTAAAGAGCTCGCGGCGAATAAATGATCATAGTTAGTTGTTAACCTTGGTGAAAACGATATCTGGTCAGCTTTTATAATAACTTATAAGTGTCGTCTCTTGCCTTGGGACCCGGCCTACGTTATTCGCCCCTTTACCTGGTGGAACAGCTGTTGTTTCTTCATTTGGTACTGCAGTTGTTTCCCCTGTGGCTGTATGAAACAAAAGAAAACTAGCATAAACCTAACTGAGCATTCCATAACAGACAAGAAGAAAACTAAAAGAAAGCAAGAAATTCAAATAGGTTACGAGTGATAAAAACATTCAAACATACGTTTATCATGATTGTCTTGATGTGACTCAGCGCTCAGTAACCAATCAACCCGATGGTGAAAAATATTTAAGGTACTCCAACCCCTATTAAGCGTCCACCTCTCATTTCCTGGCCGAGGGTGGCCGTTTAATCGGGGCTCGACTGTACTTAGACACGTACTGTATAATGTCGCGATATAGATCACATGCGAACCCAAGCCGGGCAATCGTTCCGATCTTGAGAAACGGTCCTTAATTATTATTACTAATATTGTTTTGTTTTTTTCATCTTACCTTTTGGAAATGGTGCTTGGGTTCTTTCTGTAAACAAATAAGCACACATTATTAGTATCATTCTGGTGAGAACCAAAGGTGAGCCACCGTATTTATTTTACTCTAAAACGTTGCTTATAATAATTTCTTCTTGTTTCTCTGTCTTAGCGAACTATTATCTTGAAGCAAGAGATTACCTTGATAATCTCTTGCTTGAAGTCACCATCTTCCAGATACGAAAGGAAAGCAAAGTGCACAATGCATGCAAAAATGATTTCAAAAGTTTTTGACAGTGTATCTTCAGTTTTCTAATGAAGTGGGAAAGGAAGTGCACACAAAAGACCTGCACAATATGTTGAAACGATAGCATCTACAATAATGCAAAACATTCTGCTAATGTACCACAAGAAAACGTGAACGGTAATTAAGACGAAGTAATGCGGGCAACATCGTCTTTCCTCTTTTTATAGTTTGAAAAACCTCGTTGTATGTATTACCAACCATGTTGCAATTTGCACAAAGTTAAACTCATGTCTACTTAGCGCTACCGTCATGTTTCCGCTGCTTGCAACACGGATGATCATGCGCGCAACAACACTATGAGTTCCCACTTGCAATGCAACATTGTTGCACGACAAGTTGAAAGAAAATATTGCCAGTATTACGCGGCCTTTGTACAATATGTACCTTTTCCATACAACTCAGCTCTCAAACATATCCATCCTGCATACTGCGTTGGATAAATACGAACGTATCTGGCTTCTACAGGGACCGGTAATTCTTGTTTGGACGTTGATTTGGAGTCGTCGTTCCCCTTAAACATCTGTAAAAAATTTCGACAAATATAATCACAATCAAAAACCAAATACAATTCGATCCTTTAAAATGCTAAAGCTAGGAAATAGACAATAATGATCAACCAATCAGGTTATGGATTGCTGGAAGCTTGCGCAAATCTGACCGTGGAGTCTAGATCATTTTCGGAGTGCCTGGGATGACCGTCGGCAGACGTGAAGAACCTTTGTGTTCTTCGCGCTAACTTTGAAATCATTGCAGTTGTCACACACTAGTTACAACTTAAAGCACTCTGCTACATTCGTGTTTCATAATTTATAAAACCAGCTAAGTCCATATTTTCGGCAGCGATCTTTGCAGCCTTTCCTGCCCCGTACATAGTTCTAACGTTCCAAGTGCCGAGCATAAGTTGTTGTCTTGGGGGTAAGGAGTGGAGTCGACCTCGTAGCGTGCTTTCGGCTTTTACCACGGTGCGTCATACGAGTCTCCGAGGAGACGTTCTCTCGACCCAAGACTGATTTTGTGCCTGCTTCCTATGGTTTCTGTAATCTCGTCTATTCACTTGGTGGGTGACTGGCCCTCCAAGCTGCACTAGAGCCCCGTTAACCAGGCAGGATAGCCATCGGCAACCGTTAAGAACCTTTCATGTGTTCTTCGTGCTAACTTCGAAATCTTTGCAATTGTCACATGCTAGTTATAACTTCAAAGCACTCTGCTACATTCGTGTTTCATAATTATAAAACCAGCATATATTTTAGGTTAATAGCAATTGGGTGAATTTATTTCAGTTTTTAATACTGATGTAAATTAACGCAGTAAATTAACGCAATAATAAAAATGTTAAAGTTCAATCTTTCAAGTGTCCAAATAGAAAGTTACTTTTCATTTACTTTTGCGTGGTGATGGAATATCGAATTGACTTAACCGACAATGGGCACTGTGTAATATATCAAACACGAAAGACCGTGTTTGGCTGCATTTCCTAACCCCGAGAAGAGAGTTGAAAATACGACGCACAGCGGGGTATTTTTGAAGAACTTCGAGGTGTTTGGAAATGTGAACAAACACTGCAAACACTGCCATGAGTGTTTGATTTATCTTCTCAATCGAAACTAAGGAGAAAACGGAGAAATAGAATCGTTAAAATCTGTGCTAATCATTGAGATCATACATCTAAACGCCGTCGAAATCATGATTTCCTTTGTTTAAACTTGATGAATTATTAATTTTCGATGGCTATATCTTTACGAAGAACGTGGACGTATTGGCATGGATTCTCTGTGACTTACGTCGATTCAGTTTATTAGTTACGTAATGTCAACCATTGTCAACGTTTCCTCCGAGTTTTAAGTAGAATTCTACTCGTATACCAATGCAAATGCTGATAACTGATTGGCTGAGCCATCGTGCAGTATCACGCATACATGTAAGCGTGCAGAAGCTGAAAGTCGTCAACACAAAGGCAAAGTTTTTTCGTTTCTCCGATCTTAAAAACTCTTTTTCCTTGGCCATCGTAGCTTTAGAAGAAACAAAACACAAACCGCGGTGTTTAACATGCGTTTTGGTTCCATGTTTATCACCGCGGTTTGTGTTTTGTTTTTTCTCCGATCTTTTAAGGAAGATTTAAAAAAAAATACTAGATAATTTAATTTCCAAAAACACGAAGGAAAGGAAATTGACCGTTGTGCGACTTACAAAAATTGAAAGTTATTCATTCAACTGGATGAGCGCGTGATAACGGCTGCAAGTTTCAAGTAACGATTCTATCTGCGCGCAATTTTGCCCCGGAAAAGCTGAAAGTTTAATGCTACTTTTAATATGTAGAAAAATAATTGCAAAACGTTTTTTAAAAAACGGAAATTTAGTAAGATCGGTACGAAAACAATAATAGTATTAGCTCTCGATATCTAAATAGAAGTTTAGCCTTTAGCGCGCGCTTTCTTTCAGGGTGTTATCTAATTAGGCCAGTCATATTATTTATCCAAGTAATCATCATCGACAATGACAACACAGTAACATCGCTTTTATATAATCACACCAGCAACAACAACAACAACGAAATAGAAAAATGTAAAGTACTTTAAAATCAGACAATACCTTCAAATTTCCATCTTCTTCTACCACTTGCCAATTAAAGCCATCCTCGGAGTACTCCAAGAAGTATTCTTTAACATGTTCTTTTCCTCTTTCGTAACCTGTCCCTTGAATGGCAACAGCACAAATCACTTCCGCTTCCGGTACATGGATTTGTAGGAATTCTTGCCCGGCAGCATCTCCCAGGGAACACCAGGACAGCGGACCATTCAACCGGCCAGCGGAGGGTACAAATTCGCCGTAACTTGTGGGGGCTGTGAAACTAGAGCTCGGCAGTTTTCCTCCTTCTGCAGCCCCGAGGGGATTGTCCTCGCATGGGATTTCTTAAATGGGAGCAATGTTGACAATAGTGTGTTAATGGACGATTCAATCGATTGAAGTATTTCAGGTTAATTGATTCTTCACAGAATTATATACGCGCAGATAGGTAGAGTTCAATTCTTTAACCCTTATCAACCCTTATTCACGGGTGCAGTACAGCGAACACAACTGACGCAGTTTATTGTGACAATAATCAATTTTCATTGTCTTTTGTCACCCATGTCATCAAGTATTAGGTGTGCCCTCAGCTCCTGAGTGTGGTAACGTGTTAAAGAGAGTCTTACCTGGTGGAGCAGCTGTTGTTTCTTCACTTGGTGCTGCAGTGTTTTCCTGCGTAGCTAAATGAAACAACAAAAACTAGAATTACTGTAACCTAACTGAAGATTTCATAGCAAACAAGAAATAAAGTAAAAGAGGAAGCAAGAAATTTAATGACAGATAGTTTCAATTTAATAATTTTTTCTTCTCCTTCTCCGTGTTGTTTGTAGTCTTACCTGGTGGAACAGCTGTTATTTCTTCACCTGGTGCTGCAGTGCTTTCCTCTGTGGCTACATGACAAGAAAAAGACTGGAATAAACGTAACTGAGCATCTATAGCAGACATGAACGAAAACTAATAAGAAATTTAATTACAGAAAACTCACGGTTTGCAATTAGTAACTTTTTCTTCTCCATGTTGTTTGCAGTCTTACCTGATGAAACAGCTGTTGTTTCTTCACCTGATGCTGCAGTTGTTTCCTCTGTGGCTGCATGAAACAAAAAAGACAAGTATAAACCTAACTGAACATTCCATAAAAAGATCAGGAAAACAAATGAGAAGCTGAAATTTCAATAACAGAAAAATATGACTTTAAATATACAATATTTTTCTTCTCCTTCTTCATGTTATTAACTCTTACCCGGTGGAACAGCTGTTGTTTCTTTCATTTGTGCTGCACCAGTGGTTTCCTCAGTAGCTACATGATTGAAAAGAGCGTAATTTACGTTAATTTGTCTTCCATACAGATATTGGGAAACTACGATATTAAAAAAAGGCCGAAAGTTTGTGGTTATGCTGTAAAAATTGATAGAAATATCGATAAAAGGACAGTCTTAAGTAATAAAGATGAAATGAATCACGTTACTGTTATTAAATTATTAATTTGTGTGTATATTTTTCCTGCGTTAATTTTTTTTACGCTGTCTTAAAAGCAATTCGGCAGCTGTTACAATAACTTAACAGTGTTGTCTGTTCTATACCTGGTGGAACAGCCGTTGTCTCTCCAGCACCTGCCACAGTGCTTTCTTGTGTACCTTCATGAAATGAAAAAGAAAATTAGCATAATCTTTGTTAAAAAACATCCTATAACGAACAAAGGAAACTAATAAGGAAGCTACAAATTTAATACCAGACAGTTTAAATTTAATAATTTCTCTTCTTCTTCTTCCCAATGACTTCCGTGCTATCTGTAGTCTTACCTGGTGGAACAGCTGTTGTTTCTTCACTTGGTGCTGCAGTGCTTTCCTCTGTAGCTATGTGGAACAAAAAAGATTTAAAGAATAAACCTAACTGAACATTCCATAACGGACATGAAAAATGTACTTCATTTAGGTGTTTAATTAGGTTGCTTTGTATTAGTTCCCATTAGGATAATCAGGCTTTTATATACCACTCCTTGTCAATATCACACCACTTGACGCCGACCAGTTTTTCTCGAGGCTGTTTTTTTTTCCTTATTGTTTATATCGTGACATTTTCTTATATTCTCTGGCTTGTAATCTGTATTCAGCGTGTCTCAGATTCTTGTAAATAAACTCGATCATTGCTGGCGTCTCCCTCCACTATATTTGTTGTATTACTTGTCTCCTCTACTTATAATAGGAATGTTTTCTATTCGGCTGAGCGAAGCGAAATGGAATAGAAAAAGATTGAATAAGAAAGCTTGAAACTCAATAGCAGAAAGCAGATTGTTTGAAATTATTAGTCTTTTCTTCTCCTTCTCCATACTATTTGGAGTCTTACCTGAAGGAACAGCTGTTGTTTTTTCACCTGGTGCTGCAGTGCTTTCCTCTGTGACTGCATGAAACAAATAAGACTAGCATAAACCTAACTGAACATCCATAACGGAAAAGAAGAAAACTAAAAACAAAGCAAGAAATTAAATGACAGATAGTCTCAATTAAATAATCTTTTCTTCTCCTGCTCCATGTTGTTTGTAGTCTTACCTGGTAGAACAGCTGTTGTTTCTTCACTTGACGCTGCAGTGCTTTCCTCTGTCGCTGCATAAAACAAGCAGGAAAACAAAGAACAGTTTTATTGAACATTTCGTTTGGGAGCAAACACTGGTCTTAGATGGTCACAAATTTAGTCCAATTAAGCGTTTGTTTGCATAATTTCTCATCCAAACAGATAAGTGGAAAATATGACATCAAACAAAGGCGCACTTTTTTGCGGTTATACTTAAAAATGGATAGAAATATCGTTGATAGAAGGTCTTAAAATTCAAATGGATGTCATCAAAGTTAAACCATATTACGTCATAATATATCAGATCAGTATCTGTGATAATTGGAATTTGTGCGTACTGGTGTATATATCCTGACATAATAATGTCTGCAAATAGCATCTGAGAATATTGAAATTTGTTTTACATCATACCGTGCATATTTTATTTTCAAGTGTCTTATGAAGCTTCTTTAGGAACAATTCAGCTCTTATAATAATTTAAGAATGTTGTCTTTTCTCTCGCCCCGCGATGTTTGCAGTCTTACCTGGTGGAACGGCTGTTGTTTCTTCACCTGGTGCTGCAGTGCTTTCCTCTGTAGCTACATGAAACGAAAAACACAAGCATTAACCTGACTGAACGTTCATAAGACTGAAACATGAAGAAAGCAGGAAATTTAACATGTTACAGATATTTTAAATTTAATAATCTTTTCTGCTCTTTCTCCATGTTGTTTGTAGTCTTGCCTGGTGGAACAGCTGTTGTTTCTTCACCTGGTGCTGTAGTGCTTTCCTCTGTAGACAGAAATGAAAAATTCTAGCGTAAACCTTGTTGAACTTTCCATAACACACAAGAAGAAAACTAATAAGAAATTAAAGCTAGAACTCAAGAACAGCAAACAGATAGTTTTTTTTTTTACATAATCTTTTCTGCTCTTTCTCCAGGTCGTTTGTAGTCTTACCTGGTGGAACAGCTGTTGTTTCTTCACCTGGTGCTGCAGTGCTTTCCTCTGTGGTGTATGAAACGAAAAAGACTAACATAAACCTAAAGGACATTAAACAAACTAACAGGAAAGCTACAAATTGAACAATAGAAAACTGACTATCAATTTAGTTATCTTTTCTTCTACTTCTTCATGTTATCTGCAATCTTACCTGGTGGAACAGCTGTTGTCTCTTCACCTTGTGCAGCGGTACTTTCCTCTGTCGCTGCATGAAACAACCGGGAAGACATATAACAATTTTATTGAACCTTTATAACATAGCGTGCGCGCTGGTCCTAACAAACTCCAGTTGAGCCAACATGGTAAATTTCTCTTTTCACAATGAGTGCCGAAATTCTCCCCGATCATTGGCTAATTTTCATTGTCAATAAGCGGACAGACAAATGAATTTATAACTTATATGAATTTATAAGTTTTTAATTTATAAAAACTGGACAGAATTATCGACAATAGAAGATCTAAAATTCAAATGGATGTCGTCAGAGTTAAACCACATTACGTCATAATATCAGCAGAGTATCTGTGATTATTGGAATTTGTTCGTAAACGTGTATACATCCTGCTTCATGTCATTAGGAATCTTACCTGGTGGAACAGCTGTTGTTTCTTTAATTTGTGCCGCACCAGTGGTTTCCTCAGTACCTATATGATAGAAACGCACGTAATTTGCATAAGTGGTCTTTCAAAAGATTTTCGGAAACTATGGCATCAAACAAAGACTGAACGTTTTGTGGCTATACATTAAATATTGATGAAATATCGATGAAAGACGGTCTTGAGTTTTAAAGATCAAATAGATCACGTCATAGTTAAGCCACTTTACGTCATAAAGTCGCCATATAGCATCTGTGATTACTGAAATTTGTGTGTATATTATTCCTGTGCTAATTTTTTGCAGCTGTCTTAAAAGCCATTTGGTGGCTGATATATTAACTGAAGAGATTTGTCTCTTCTCCTGCTTCATGTTGTTTGGAATCTTACCTGGTGGAACGGCTGTTGTTTTTTCACCTGGTGCTGCTGTGGTTTCTCCCGTAGCTATGAAAATATCAATAAAAAGTGGTCTTAAGTTACAACGATCAAAAAGATCACGTCATAGTTAAGCCACATGACGTCATATTATCATCGTATAGCATCTGTGATTATCGGAATTTTAGTGTACATCATAGTGTCATAGTGTAAATTGTATTTTCAAATGTCTTATAAAGTTTGTTTGGGAACAATTTAGCTGTTATAATAGTTGAAGAGCGTTGTGTTTTCTCTTGCTCCTGGTGGAACAGCTGTTCAGTGTTTCTTCACCTGGTGCTGCAGTTGTTTCCTCTGTGGCTGCATAAAACGAAAAACGACTGGCGTCAAATAACCTAATTGAACATTCCATAACCGAGATGAAGTACACTGAAAAAACCCAAGAAATCTCAATAAAAAAAATATATTTTCATCTCCCTCTCCATGTTGTTTGTAGTCTTACCAGGTGGAACAGCTGTTGTTTCTTCACCTGATGCTGCGGTGCTTCCCTCCGAGGCTGCATGGAACAAAGTAAAATTAATGTAAGTCTTGTTGATCATTTCAGAACAGACAAGACGAAAACTAATACAAAAGCTAGAAATTCAACAACTGATAGTTTCACTTTAATAATCTTTTTTTTTTCTCCTGCTCCATGTTATTTGGTGTCTTACCTGATGGAACAGCTGTTGTTTTTTCACCTGGTGCAGCAGTGCTTTCCTCCGTGGCTGCATGGAATAAAGTACAACTAATGTAAATCTTGTTGACCATTTGAGAAATTAATGCAAAAGCTAGAAATTCAACAACTGATAGTTTGAATTTAATAATTTTTTTCTTCTCCTGCTCCATGTTGTTTGTAGTCTTACCTGGAGGAACAGCTGTTGTTTCTTCACTTGGTGCTGCCGTGGTTTCCTCCGTGGCTGCATGGAATGAAAAAAAATTAATGTAAATCTTGTTGACCATTTCAGAACGGACATGAAGAAAACTAAAGCTAGAAATTCTACAACTGATAGTTTAAGTTTAATAATCTCTTTTTCTCCTACTTCATGTCGTTTGTAGGTCTTACCTGGTGGAACAGCTGTTGTTTCTTCACCTGGTGCTGCAGTGCTTTCTTGGGTAGCTACATGAAACGAAAGAATTCTAGCATAAACCTAGTTTAACATTCCACAACAGACATGAAAGAAAACTAAACAGAAAGCAAGAAATTCAATAATAGATAGTTGGAATTCAATAATCCTGTCTGCTGTTTCTCCATGTTATTTACTTATTTATTTACCTACCTGGTGGAACAGCTGTTGTTTCTTCACCTGGTGCTGCAGTGCTTCCCTCTGTAGCTACATAAAACGAAAAAGACAACCATTAACGTAATCGAACATACCATAACTGACATGAGGAAAACTAAAAAGAAGACAGGAAATTTACCATTTGGCACAGTTTCAATTTAATAATTTTTTTCCTTCTCCATGTTATCTGTAGTCTTACCTGGTGGAACAGCTGTTGTTTCTTCTCCTGGTGCTGCAGTGCTTTCCTGTGTGGCTGCACGAAACAAAAAAGATTAGCATAAACCTAACTGAACATTCATATAACAGACAAAAAAAGCTTAAAACAGATAGTTTAAATTTAGTAATCGGCTTTTCTTCTCCTGCTCTATTGTACAGTCAGACCTCTCCACAACGGCCACCTTAGGGACAGACGAAAGTCGCCGTCGTAGAGAGATGGCTGTTGCATGGGTTTGAATCCCGTTAAAGCCTGAAGAGTTGTTTTATTTTCGCAGTTGCCCAAGCGCGATCACAACTGCAATTTTAGTTACGCCAAATTAATAATAATGATATTAGGATAAGACCCACCCGCTGTAGTTGTCTCCTCTACCAATCCAATACTAATGGTACCGGTAGAAGCTGAAAAGGTGAGATTGCTCATGGTAAATAACATCATAAAAACTACAGAAATGAAAGTAACTTTTGGAAGAAAAATAGAGTAAGAATACTCTAAACGTCTTTTTACCTTTGTCTATATAGAGACAAATTGGGAATTTAGAGGATATAATAGTATTTTATGCCCTATTATAGTGTATATGGAAAAACTTAGAAACTTAGCCACAAGATTAATTTTACTGAGTTGTAAAATTAATGACTGCACACTTTCGTGGTAAAAGATCTCCACGCCTGGGTTAGTAATACTAACGTGTTCATGTTAGAGTCGAGTATACAACGACTTTCCTGTACTCCGATTGGCTGTATTTTCTATGGCATGGTACAAAAATGCGTATTCTTTGCCAGAGACGGACTTCACTTGTATTCTTCACCATCTACGGGTATATTACGCATGCACTCACAGCGTGACCAGCTCACAGTTGGCTTGATAGCTCAGTTGATAGTGCACCGGTATCACAGAGGTCATAGGTTCGAATCACGCTCAGGTCTGAATGTTTTTTTGGTTGTTTCAGGCTTTAATTTTACAACTGCTTCAGTTGTATAACCGCGATGATCAATCATGTATTCAAAAGACGGACTGTCACCAATGTACTTTTGAGTCTAACGGAACATTCTTTTTTTTTCACCGAATGCTGAATTCTTCACTCAAAATCAAGAAAAGTAAAAATATAAGTTGCAATCAAGACTCACAGCTCGCAGAATGGCTGTAAAGTCTCTTTCAAAACAGTCACCAGAGACTAAACCTCCACAATTTTACCAAGTCAGTCTCAGTCAGTGGTTACTATAGTGATTGTAATCAATGTTGTGATTGGTGGATTTAGTGGAGAGGACTTAAAATGATTGGCTCATGTAACTGTCCGATTACAGGTGTCCGATTACAGCCAACTGTCCGATTACACTGTCCGATTACAACTTTGCAGATTAATTATAGCAAAATACAGCAGTTTCTGCACCAATCACATTTGAGGAAATTGTAATTGTTATGATTAAGTGACAAATAGGCGCGCGGAGCACCAATCACGACCGAGAATTTTTTTTTATAGATACGATTAAAGTTGAAATTGTTTGAACAATCGTTCACTATAGGGAACGAGTGCAGTAAAAAAAAAAACTTGTGCTAGAGACTTACCAGCTTCTGTAGTTACTTTTGATCCTAAAACATAAAAAGACACAAAATAGCATAACGATGATGTAAGAAAATGAAATCAAGTAAAGGAGAACAGTTACAAAAAATACCTACCAACTGTGGTCGGCTCCTCTGACAATTCAATTTGAATGCCACCGGTGGTAGAGGCTGAAAATGAACATATTACAAAGGTATATTAAATGGCTTAGAACATCTATGAAACATGATCTACAATTAAACGCATAACTGTTGATCGGACACCTCTGGAGGTGTTTGTGGTTATCACAATTTTAGATAAACTTTTGTGAAAATGAAACGGAGCTGTGTTCACGATTCTATAAACACCAATACCAGGTGAGCTTTCGCGCGAAAACATCATATCTTCACAAGTGAAAAGAGCACCGTTGTTATGGTTTCTAGGAAAACTCGCCTTTCCAAACGAATTGAAAGTGAAATGGTTTGGCATTTCATTAGTGTTTACATAATAAATAGAACATTACATGACTGCTTGGTCATACGAAATATCTCTTCTCGTGTTGAAATATTTCACTTGTTCGCTGCGGTCACTCGTGAAATCTTCGTCAGTCCTCGAAGATAAATTTCGTAGCTCCACGCGGCCATGTAATATCGTCTATATACAATATATGGACGCTATTACCCTTTCCTTGTTCAGTTACCACCTTAAAAAAGGATTAAGGTCACACCAGAATGGAGATCGAGAGGAGTTGGCGATAATAACTTCTCTCTTTTTGCAAAAGGTTCAAAACACTGTAGCATAGAACCGCGCTAGTATCACAGATAGTTTTTGCCTGTAATTGTAGTCTCACGTAGCTTTTACTTCAACATGTACAACGTAACGGTTTGGATACCTTCTTTCGAAGATGGGTGATACTGCTACCTGCAGTGCTATAAATATAATACCGATATTCGTCATGCATAAAACGCATGTATTCGAGAGGTATTTAAGTATCTTACTCTTACCTTTTGAGGGTGCTTCCGTTCCTGCTTCTGCAGCAGACAAAAAAAATAGATTTGCCGTTAGCCTGCGTAGCTGGCGGTTTGTTGGTTGGGGGTACAGGACCGTAAAGAGTGTGATCCGGCATCGCCGCTTTCTCGCGCGTCTCACCCGAACTAAACCGCCAGCTACGCAAGCTAATTTTTCGTTTACAACAATTACTTCTCACTTATTCTATGACAACCGCAGTGGTTTTCAATGGAGTGCTTTTAAGTGCCAAACCAAAAAACCATTTCATTTGCGAGATGTCATTAACATCTAATTTTTCCTTACAATATCACGCTTCAGGTTAAAAGATGCCAATCGGTAAGTCAATCAGTTAACAATAGTCAGTCAATCAGTCAATCATTCACTTGGGAAATAAATTAATTTACTAATGCGAAAAATTAACTAAAATAAAACCCATTTCAGGACCTCTCTTTCAGTTCTGTAGCATACCTGGAGGACATTCACACTTGCACGGCTTCACAAAACATGCCATGAAGTCTAAGTACTCCCCAGGGACAGGGCAATCGTCCACTATACACCGTCTTGTTCGTTTCATTACGCCCTGCCCTTCATCTACACTGCAGTCCGACCAGTCACTCCAAGGACCGTAAGGCTGTCCGTCCACTGCAAGGTG
Organism: Orbicella faveolata; assembly: GCF_042242905.1. Taxonomy (NCBI): domain Eukaryota; kingdom Metazoa; phylum Cnidaria; class Anthozoa; order Scleractinia; family Merulinidae; genus Orbicella; species Orbicella faveolata. The sequence continues at coordinate 32,045,252 of NW_028301539.1, forward strand.
TCCTTTATAAGCAGGAGAAAATCATTAAGAGCTGTTTGTTAGAAAATATCAACGGGTTTCTGTTTTTTATCAGTATGAATTTGATGAAGGTAAATTAATTGCCATATCGAATTTGGGCAGTCGACGCTCGCGAAGAGTTAGCTCCGAATTGGCTTGTACAGGGTATGGAGGCCCAGGGTAGAGGTACTCCGCGAAAAATTGGGTAGGGGTGTGCGGCCCGCTTCCCAAAAACCTTATCCCATTTATGACCAAAATCTGCGTTTTTCAATACCCTATTTTTGACCTCACTCTAGATCAATACCCTGTTTTAGATCTCCCTTAAACTTAGTTTCTTAGTTCAGACCGATGTTAAAGACATTGTGAAGGACTTTTGTTGATCGGTCTTAATATCGATACTGATGAAAAAGTAGATTCTTCTAAAACAAAATGCCCAATTAATTCAAGATTACAGTGCAAAAATCAGACCCTATTAATGATCAAAATGGCTAAAACCGATACCCTATTTATGACCAAAAAGGCTGAAAAACCATACCCTTTGGGGCTGCACATACCTATATAGGCCGTATAAGGGAGTACCCCCTTCCCCACCCTCGGGTATTGAGCCCTTTTAGGGGTTTTCGGGATATGTGATATTAAGGTAAAAAAAAATTACCGGGATGCTTGATATTTGGGGAAAAAATTAATGGGATATAGGATATTAAAATCAGATTAAACGAAATATAGAGAGGGGAAAACGTTAATTTTTTTCAATTGGCAGCCCGAGTCAACCTATCACGCACGGATATCGAGAGCGAATAATCTAATTGTTTTAATATAAATTTACTAGTCGTTGGAAACTTTATCTACGTCCTCTTCACAGACACTTCGAAAACGCAAAGAAATGGCCATCATTTTGTTAACAAGCGCACACTGCTCGGCTACTCACTATCTACAACAGAATAGATAGTGAGTAGCGTAGCCAATCAGAGAACGGCATACATGATAGAACGGGAGTAGATTTATACTAATAATTTTTATTAATGAGCTCAGTTTTCAGAATGTGAGAACAACTACTTTTAACAGTTAAATGCTCTATGCAAACGCTCTTACCTGATATTGCCAGTATAACGATGTAAATCAACAACATGACTTACAAGAGTCTGATTCTAAAAAAGAAAATTTAGATCTGTTAAAAGACATAAAATACAGTGGTCAGTAAATGTCTTTAAATGATCGTGGAAGTATTTAATAATGAGTGGCCGTATGTAGAGGGTGTGGTGAGGTTGATTGATAGCTGAAGATTGGTCAAGATTTAAATTGTCAACTGAGATTGGAAGGGGCGCGGCTCGGAGGGCCGAAAAGGAACTGGTTGAGAGTGAAGTGGCCTAGGGGGAATTGAGTGGGGACTGGGGTGTCCCCCCTTCCTCTACTACCTCTCCCCTCTCTTCTATCCTCTTTCTTCCCGCTTTCTCTTCACCCCATCCTTGACTAGAAAGCCTATTCACAGCATGTAGTTACTATTTGTTTACGACATCTCCCCGCCTCTCTCCCCCCCCCCCCTCTCTCTCTCTCTCTCCCCTCCTCTATCTTCTATCCTTTCTCTTCTATCCTCTTTCTTCCCGCTTTCTCTTCACCCCATCCTTGACTAGAAAGCCTGTTCACAGCATGTAGTTACTATTTGTTTACGACATCTCCCCGCCTCTCCCCCCCCCCTCTCTCTCTCTCTCTCCCCTCCTCTATCTTCTATCCTTTCTCTTCTGTCCTCTTTCTTCCCGCTTTCACCCCATTTCGTGTAGAAAATTGCACGAACATAACAGTCACAGTTTTTTGTTACTCTTTATGCGAATTGCTGTACTAATTATTATTATTATAATTTCAACTCGTGCGGTATATTTGATTCAATAACGTCATTTACTCCAATTCTCAACCAAGACTTGGAACAAGGAAAATTAATGGCTGCCGTAAATTCTCGGAAATTAGGGTTCAAAAAACGCGACTATAAGGTTCGTAATAGATTGCTATTTGGCAAGATAGCTAGGAAAGACCTATTGTGTACGAAAATGTAAAAAAAAAAATTGATATAGAAAATTTGATCATGGGGGCACTTTAAGAAATATAACTGAAACATGCTTATGACTGGTCCATCCTGGCAGTACTCCATACATTCCTGATCATTTCCTCTAGTCGCTGTCTTACTGGGATGTTTATGTCTGTTCTCAAATTTATGGTTGAGACGTTTGTGCTTCGGAAATATCAATTTCAGTTATTTCGGATACGCAGTAGCTTTTTTCTGATATCTAATGTTCATGCTGCCGGTATGTCGGCTATACCGCTGAGTCGCCTCAACTTGGAATGGTCACGCAATCCTGTTACTATTTGAGTGTGGAACATTTGTTTGTGAATTTCACAGAAAACCTTCACACCTGATCCTCCATAAAAAGTCATAAAAGCCTTTTTGACCAGCTATAACCGTCTGAAAAAATGCATTTTATTGAAAACTAACTGATAACTCTGCCGCTCTACTTGTGCAACACACTTGTGCTGGGAACTTGAAAGTTGAAACTTTGTACCACGTGCCGCGAAATCCATTGGTTCCGATTCCACTCTTCTCGTATTTGACCAATTTGAAAGTTGAACGTTGAAAATCACTGACAAAGAGATAGATCAGGAAGGAAACCCACTGAACTTCGCTGAAATGTTCCCGACTCGTTAATACTTGATGGAGAGCTAGTGTTTTCCTTGACCGTTCTCAGTGATCCGCCATTTTGGATGGGCGTTAGCCTCAGGCACATCAGGCTGTACTCTTGACCTAACAATATTTCACCTTTTTATTACGTTATTTGCTGTTTCTGCCTGGCAGAACTAAATTATATCAGATTGTATCAACATTTTGTCTGGTTTTTCTCATCTTTTTTTGGAAATTCTAAAATCTGAACGAGTTTAACGGAAGGTTAATCAAGCCGGTCCTTTCGATGAAATTCGTCCAATGACTTTATGTAATAAACTGAGTACTTACGGTTTGAGCCGTCAGGTGTCCTTTTTTTTTGTCGTCTTTATCTCTCTGTCTTTAAATTCTCTACCTCTAAGCCTCTACCATGTCATTTCATGTCGTTTTAATTCGGCCTCTTATTTCTGATGCACTACACATCGAAGTAACTGATGTTGGTTTGCGTAACGTTATAAAAGGAAACATGCGCCAGCTCAAATACGGTGAACTTGTAAATTGATAATTAATTGGTCATGATATCCCTAACGAAACTACGCGACTAAGATCGACGGGGAGCATGTCTTATCATTCACCTCAGGCAAGTTCATTTTTCAACCTCAACACTCTTATTTCTGATAAACTGACTTAACCAAAATAAGGCGAAAAGTGCGAAATATGCTTCACCTTGAGGTAAGCTCTTACATACGCTTTCGTTATAATCATTCTTTTTTGTTGGAATTATTGATTGCTTTGTTTATATCTGTGGATTTAAAAATGCATCTATAATGTTGTGACGTGTCACAGGTTGTGATTGTTACGCAAAGCTAGTTTGTTTCGCCGGGCATTGGGAGGGGCCTCTCTCGACCCAGTCTTCTAAATGAACCCCTTTGTTTGTTTTGCAGTCAGTTTTAGCTTCACGTTGATTAATTTCCATTAAGGGCTGGTTTTACAAGCAGACCTTTCAACCTTATAAAGCAAACTTTGCGTTCGTAATTGGCCCAGCTTGGGTCATGATTTATACATGTAAACAGTTTTTGTGTGTCAGTCAATAAACTATCATAACTGACAAATCTATTATATGAAGATACGACTCATGTCGTAACGGTAATGTGTTAAAAACTTTTAAAATTCCATTTCCTTCCGTTTCTTTCCGTTTCAATTGTAGTGGTTTTATGGAAATGACTCACCCTCTGTTAACAAAACAACAACTTTTGAACCGTAAAATCATGTAATAACCTTTTATGTTAATGAGTGTTGATTTATCGAGTGTTTCCCTTTTAGATCATTCTTAATTGCATCTGGTCCAAATACTGGTAAAGTCCATTGCGTCTTTAAAATGATAATGCATAAAAAAACCATTATTTTCAATAAACGAACGCAACTTGAACAACGTCGAATTAAATTTCTAACTAACTTCGAAGTTCAGTCGATTCGATGCCCTGTCACCTTGTTACTGTTGTCCGATCCGATGACTAATCGTCAATTAATTTTGTCCAAACCTAGCTTAGTGGAATCATATACCAGCCTTTCTTGAAATAAAACTGTGGAATCATTAGTTTGTAGAATGATCTCCCTTGAATCCCTGCTCTTTGCGCTTCCATCATAAATTATATCCCGCGTAAAAAAGTTGCATAATTATCTTGTTTCCATAATTGACAAACTTCTGAACAATAGGCCAATAATAGGCCTATAAGAACAATGAATCTCATTTTGAATTTTTGCGCATCGCTGAGTCTTGCTCCATGTAGTTTTCAACAAAATTACAACCAACAGTTTTGTCAACATTAAAGATTCCTATACCAGTTAACGATCAAGTCTTGAATACTTTCCATTTAAATACTATGGAATACCATATTTTCGGTTAATACGCGTTTTATAGACCGATGACCACCTAATTTCTCCTAAAAATATCGATAATTTGTCAAGCATGCAGGTGATGAGAACTGAAGTAAATCGTCAACCAAGAACAGAAAACTAACATAAAAAGACGTCTCTGTGGCAATCAGACAACGGAGTTAATATTTTGAGTTGGAGTGAAAGAAGCGTGGCGGAGTCATTTTCCAGAGAGACTAAATTTTAGCAAACGTCCCATAAAAAGGTATCAAAATTAACGTAAGGGTTTCATATGTTTGTAATGCGACAATGGGAAAATCAAAACAAGCCGCTAATAGTTCAGCTCAGAATTTTTTTCAGTAAACGTTTTGATGGTTTTAAACAGTACTAAATGAACGTATTATAAACAAAAATAAAATCTTGGACGTGAGTAACAACACAATGTATATCAAACAACGGGAAAAGTTAATTCATGCAGTCTTTGCTTGGCCGCCAAAATTAGCGGGAAACAAGAACGGTTTAAAAGTTTTGCAAAAATTGTCGACATCTATCTAAACAGAACAAAATATCTCGAACTTTTATCCAGGAGAATTTTCTTCGAATCAATATCAGCGGGAGCAAAGATTAAGAAAACTGAAACTCTTTTAAGTGGAAAAGAAAAAATACTAAGCAACGGCTCAAAATTACGAGCCAATGATTATTTAGGGACTAAACTTAACCCTTGCTGCGAAGGTCAACAAAAATACTGAATAAAATCTAGCTATCTAGCAAAAATTCAAGTTGCGTCTTTGCCTCCTTGAAGTAGCTTTTATAAATTAGCGAATTATAGGATGAGAAGACAAACTGAGTGAAGATTAATGCAGAGCACACTGATTTGATGATTTGACATTTTTGCACCTAGCAAACAATGGGCTTACCTCAGAGTAAAATAAGTTGAGATGTTAGTTTCTTCCAAGTTTGCAAAATGCAAAGCAGTAAAACTAACCCAACGGAAAGAAAAAAAATTCCGCACCACTCTAAGAACAAGTGTTTTCTCTACTGAGCTTCGCGCCTTCTGACTCCAACGAATTATGATCAGGTTGGTATCAATGAAAGGGCTCCATGTAAGCTGTGTTTATTGATCCAAAGAATTAAAGTCAGTCATGCGAACGGAAACATACATACATATATACAAAAGTGCTTCGAACGTTCTCGAGCTTCTTTCGGACTATGATTTTCTGATGTAAGTTTAGTTGAGATAACAAGTCGGGTTTAACATTCCCAAAGTGATTATAACTGAGAAAAGCATAAGAATTCAAGTGGCAGCATTTGTTTAGTGTATATTCCGAACTCTCTTTTTGGCGGACTCAGCTGGTGTGAAACATGTTTATTGTCTGAAATTCAGTTGTCTCAAACAAAGAGGTTGGTTTATTATAGATTGTAGATTATAATAAGTTGAAAAGTCCATCCGAGTACAAGAAACTTGTTAACAAAAATTCTAGAAATGCAGCCGAAAAATCTTGCGGTTATTTTGATAGGAGAGTCATCGATATTGGAAAATTGTTTGAATTCGAAATAGCTGAGACGGGAAAACAAGAATGAATTCAATTTATTCGCTCCTGTTTGCACGCATGACTAGACATGCAACTGTTTTTTTAAAAAAAAAAGAAAAGGAAGGGAGTGCAACAGCACAATGCAAATAATGCCTTATTGTTTTGAAAACAGAACATTCAAATTTGAAATTCAATGGTGTGCCTGTAAACTGCGAACATGGCGCGCGCGCCAAATTCTCCATGTGCATATAATTTTCCGCAGGAGCCATAATCGGGGACGGAGACCGTAAGCCTTGGGATCCGCGCGCACCTGTGATATGGGACAATTTTTCTATTTTTAGAACAAATTGCGCCATCCTTACGTCATATATCCGCGCGGATCCGCGCACGTGTCGGGGGCTCTCGCGTGGATGTTGTCACGTTGAGTGATCAAATGGTGAGAGCTGCGAGATTCTCTTGCAGATTTTTCGTAGCGATGGCAGGGAATAAGGCAGGGAATAAGAACCAGGACTCTTATATGTAGTTTTATGCTCTGAGCTAATGGAAAAGGTGAGTTTTTATTTTTTTTTTTCGCGCTGTGAATGAATAATATCTGCTCGCGCTAGTTGTACGCGTAAGTTTTTCGTTTGTTCTGTGAAGAAAAGTTATGTAAGAAAACTCTTTACTCTGGTATCGAGTTGATTTGTGAGTTTCCCAAAAAATGCTTAATCATCACCAAACCCTGTTTTTGATAGTTTCTTATGGTTTCTGTTTGTTTGGCGAGTTTGCAAAAGTGTTTGAAAGGAAAGTCTGACGCGTACATTCAGTAACTCATTTGCATAGTGCAGCGCGCGCTCTTTCAAGTCCGAGTCGGTATTTTCAATTGTCAACAAACCTTGACAAAGATTTATTTCGTGGTCTTTTGTGCCGAGATGCTGCAACAGTTTTCACGAACGCCAAAAGGCTACTAATATCATGTGTGTTTCTATAACATAGTGAAATTTTACGCGGCGAAAATAAAAGAAACAAGGAGTTTTGATAACTCAACCAAAAAAAAATCAAAATCGTTATTCGAGTTGATTAAAGAAAGCGTCGTCGTAATTTTGCTGATTATTTCTGCTGTATTCACATATTTTCAGCTAAGCTTTTAACATGTTCTCAAATATTTATCAACCTTAAACATATTTAAAAACTAGAGATATTATATGAGTTCGATGTACGTTTTCACAAAAGTGGGGAAGTCCAATTTGTCATGTTTTACTGACTGTACAAAACACGCATCGGCGGGCGCTCTTATTCATCGACAACAGACAATTATTTTTACACAAACAAAACTGAGCAGCATCTACAGACATAAACTTTCTTGTCGCTTATTGGGCCTTGATAAAACATCAAGCGTTGCTTACAATTCAGGCGAAACTCAAACTTGCAATTATTTTTTTTTTGTTTTACTTTTCGGTCGAGATAGACTCTGGCGAAATCCTCGCAAGCCTGTGGCAAGAGGAGGGAAACTTTGGAGTCCTGAAACGCTGCTATATCCAAATATACCCAACTAGTTTTTTGCTGTGGTTTGGAAGAGTTGTTAATCTTCAAGATATGTGAAACTTAGAGTGGAGTGATGTGCAGCTCATGTAAAAGAAGCATCCGTCGGAACACAACTTGGTCAGCGATATCATATCTAAGCTTAAAGCGGAACATACCTAAATTCGATACTTCACTCAAACTAGAGCAGCTTACGACGAAAATACTTAAGCAAAATTCCAACGGATGTAAACGCGTTGAGTTGTGGGCCAAAAACATGACAAAATTTCGGGAATTTCGGACGCCATTTCCCCCGCGCGACATCCGCAAAAATCCTCGCAGCATGTACGCGCGTGTGCATCAGGCGATGGCGCAATTTGTTCTAAAAATAGAATTATTGTCCCATATCATGGGTACAACCCCAATACTAGAAATGGCGCGCGCTTACGGTCTCCGTCCCCGATTATGGCTCCTGTTTTCCGTCAATTTTTTTCTTCTGATATACTGAAAACATTTAAAGTCTCGGTTAACTTAAATGTTCTACGACACTGGTGATACCTAACCAGAACTGAGATTTAACCAATAACAAATGTTAGAGACGGAGCCTCGCTGAAAGAGGGCCGCGAATTACGTTATGTAGTTGTGCGCGCGCTGCATACCGTAAAATTCAGATAATACCACTTGGGCTCGTTTCTCGAAAGTCCCGGATACTTTTCGGGCCGGCAAAGCCATTTTTAGTTAAACGGTATTTAAAGACAGAGAGGTGTATACGCCTGAAACTTCTTGTTTGAAGGGAACCTCTGTTCATATTAAGAATATGTGCATAAAACAGCTATGTAGTCATAAGTTTTGAGATTTTGCTACGGCTTTTCAGGTGCGAAAACTTTTTGGGACCTTCGAGAAACGGGCCCCTGGGCCGTTAAAGGTTTTTGAAGGCTTTAAAATACCTGTTTGGAGGAGCGAGCGTAATGGACCTACTGTCTCGATATTGTGGTGAGGTTAACAAAAATATTGCCTTAAAAAAAAAAATGCTTGGTTTAATATCTGGGAAAGACTGGAAAGGATGTTGTACCTGAAATCTTCGACGTGCGCACTAAAATAAGCAAAATAAAACGCTCTAAATATACAATATGAAACACGAGTCATACATGTAGTGTTACTGACCAAGTGTGATGTCAAGATGGCTACATATTGGCCAAGTTCTTGCTGTTTTTTGAACAAGGCCAGTATCCAGCCATCTTGACCGAACACGCTTGGTCAATAAAGGATTTATTACATGGAAAAACAACGCTATTTTCTTGCGGGACACAGCAGGTAATCCCGAGCGCGCAGATCAACACTATTTTCATTTTCTATTGTCTTTACCCCAATTAAACGGCCACCCAATATTTAAAAACTTTGTTATGGAAAGGGCGATGGAGATAAAAGTCTAAAATTGAAGGTGAGGAATGATAATTCAAACACACGTCTATCATGATTGTCTTGAATTGACCATTCTTCTACAATTCAACCACCGAAGCTTAATCCATTTGAAGGTTTCGCACATGGTGAAAATCAATTATATTCGCGAAGTACTTTTAACTGAATGAATACATGTCTTCGAAATTTAATTATTTTGCACCCAAAAAGCAACGCTACATTTCCCAAAATCAACCCAGTACACATTTAAACGTTGCACAAAAATATTTGAGTGTTTAAAGACGAAAGAACAATGTGGTTTTGTATGCGAGGCTCTCAAACTTGTTTCATAAAATGGTGCGTCAAATGATGATTTTAACGGAATTTGGTAATTTGCATTTTTCTTTAAAATAAAAGGATATTTTGCCAAAAAAAACTATCCAGTAGTTTTTGTCATGCCCTAGCCTATCTACCATAGAGCGAAATCAAATTTTCGACCCTTGCCAAGTTATTTTTCGTATTTATGGACAGAGACTAAAATTAACTACAAAAGGAATCCGAATTTTTTATTGGATGAGATCGGGCACCCGTGCGTATTTGTAATGAAGACTATATCTTCGCTTTCCGACGCCCATGCATAATAAAACAGCTTTACTGTTAAACTACTCCCTCTTGGCAATAAACCCGAATAAAATTCTTTTCAGGTGCGAGCTTCTGACAAGTTTCTCTTTTCTCGCAGTATATGCTGTATATTCAAAGCACACAATCGCAACATGTAATGCATTCCTTTGTGCAAAACACATTCTCATAGCTGGAATGAATTTTAATGTAGGCATATAAAGAGGTGTAAAATGACACACTCAGTTTAGCGTCGGTCGCCGTTGCATTGCAAGAACGAGAACATCTTCATCGATATGCTTTCTTCAGGCACGTTTATGTTTCCTCTTTCTCTCTTGAGTGAATTCCTTTTGAACTACAATTAGTTGTTAACTTTTCCTTGAGTTCCCCTAGCTTTTCAACTTTAGCCTTTTAGTGGTTCGATATTGCCTTCACGCTGTCTAAGTTTTGAGGTCACAATGAACATTTATTCTTAGGTGACACCGAAGACTGAATCATGATAAGTAAAGTTGATCATAAAATACCGAGTTACTAAAGTTTTATCCGCGTTATCGCCGTTCCTTTTCAAGCACGACCATTTACATTTTCTCCCAAACGATGAAAGGGGAAAACTCTCTCCTCGCTTGCAATTACTTTGACAGAAAGAGAGCATTAATTCATATTTGAAGAAAATTCCAGTCAGTTCTCTCAACCTTGCTAGTAGTCGTTTACAAGTTTCATTCCACATAGTTCAGCAACACTGCTGATCATACTTTACAACTATGCTAAGTTAGTTAGAGTCTAATCGCTTTTATTTGTTGCTTGAACCATGGTATTGTTGTTGTTTTTCCACAAACCGCGAACAGAGGCAGCAAAGGTGAATCCAAAGGAACTGTACTGGAGTGTTATGTTCAACTTTGACCATGCGTTCAAGACTAACGCTTTAATCACCAATTCAAATAATGAAGTGTGGTACGACAAGTAATGAACTCTTGTGAGGACGCTGTTGTGTTTCCTGGATGGCTTCTCATGCTGGAAACAATTCAATTGAATTTGCATCGACAAGAACAAAGAAGTTGAAGCCTACGACTCCGGGAACGAAGACGAGCAGCGACAACTGTCTAACATCATTGATGGCAAAGAAATCCACTTTAACCAGACAACCAGTCGAGTTCCCCTTCACCCGCTGATCCAGTCCACTGCAGCGGTGAGCACTGGCCACATCTACAATTTCCACAACTGTAATGTGGTGATAAACCAAGGACATGCCGGGCAGGCTAACGCTTCGTGCACAACAAGGCCGTAATGTATAATTTTTCCACAACCATACTCCTTGCCAGCTCTGAAGTTTTTTAACTTTGTGCATTTTCTCTTGACTTCCATTTAGGCAAGATTTCTTAGACCATAAAGTAAATTTTTAGTGATAATTTCATTTCAAAACAAACTGTCAAAACTTTATATGGCCTCGTGCAAAATGTTAGTTTCAGCTCATTTCAACGGGCGCCGTCGTCATTTCATTCATCAGTTCATGACGAATTAGAGCCAATCATTGAAGAAAGATTTGACAGTTGCCTTAATTTTGAAACATTATGAACAAGCACGAAGGATTCGAAAGGTATTTTTTGAGAAGAAACTCAGAAAATTACGAACTTACTTAAGCAATAATGTATGCTTGAAACTAAAACTATATTCTGCTATATTCTTCTTAATGTTCTCGGTTTTCGAAAGAATAAACCAGTAAAAAAGGTTACGGCTGTGAGCGTAATTTGTCACCCACGATATTAAAAGGTAATCAAACGGTTTTCTCGTGAAATTAGAAATAATTTCCTAATTTCACTCGTCACCATTTGATTACACATACATACATCTCAATAACATCATTTATATTTATAAGTACCTGGAAAAATTCTCTCTTGTATTATGTGTTTCACAGGAACTTTGAAAGGAAAACCAATTGATAAGTAGTAGCGTTCTACTTTTTTTTTGAGATAAATTGTTCATTTGTTGCTAAGTATGTCAGACTGAATTGATTATTTGTCTCGTTACGTTTGTATTAGAAGTCGAAGTAACTGATTGCGTCAGTCATGTTGGGTTTAATATTTAGTTCATCAATTTCATTTTCACGGGTGCTCTATTGGCGTACTTTCTCGAGTTTTGCAAGTATCATATACACAAGGCATCATCCGCGAGAGAGGTTTTGACTAAGAAAACTTACCGACTGGTGAACAAGTCTTTAATTCAACAAACGGCTGTTATTTCAATTCGGTTAAAGTCAACCATTTTGACTGAAAAATAAGTACATTATCATTAGTTGCGCTTTTTCTTCCTTTTCATTGGCCGAAAGCCCACCACATGACCTGCAAATAACTACCCACAAATAATGGTCTACTTATGCATAGCATTGTCTAAATGAGTTTTGCGGCAAATAATGTTCTGCTCATGCGTAATTGTAACCACGTTCCTGAGCTGGTCAAGAGTTTTTTAAATATGAAAATAAACTTGGTGATCGAACGATAAAACAATTATTGAAATCGCTTATCGCAAACTCAGATTTGTCAGTGTCTTGCAGATCAATTATTTGCCACTGTTAAATCACGACATTTTGCTCAAGCTCGTCCAATAATTGTTTTAAAATTATTTTCTTTTTCCACGGACGTTTTGCGTCATCTGTTGGTGTCTTAACTTTCAAAGTAACGGAGTCAAAAGAGAAGGTGTTGCTATAACATAGCGTTGTCGGTCCTCAGGAAAATTGAAAAGCAAGATCAGAGTAGGGAAACGATAGATACAACCGTTTTAATACAAAATATCTTACAACCTTTTTTTTTTCTATTTTCAGTGACAGCACGCAGCTCCACATAATGAAGTAGAAAATACCATTATGGGAAAGAAATTTTAAAGATGAGAGCTCTCGTAGTTAATAGTGGGCACAGCGTGGAAAAGCAATTTATTGCACACACAAAAAATGTAGCTTTGCAGTCACTTAAATAAAGTGTGGGGAAATATTGGTTTGTCGTTCTTGTTCTCTTTATTCTCTTTAGTCCTCTCAAGAAAAGTGCTGGTTTGATGAGATGGCAATGATCCATGGGCTTACTTTTAGTTGAAACTGTTTTGGGGAGTCCTCTTGTCAGTAAAATTTATCTCAGCCATTTGCATGAAGAATGAAGATGTCCGAAGCTTGATTGGATATGTTTACAACTCAACGAGTCAGTACTGAGAAAAAAATCATTTGTAATTGCCTTGCGGAACGGTATTTTAGTGATTGCTTGTGTAACTAACTGCAGTGAACGGGCTTTCTCTTCTCCCTCTCCCGAGGGGCGTCAATTTATAAAAAAGTGAAAGGGAATACAATGCGACAATACAATTCAACACCGGTTAATTGTGAAAGGTCGGCGGAAATTTTCGCATGGAAGCTAACGATGGAGCCATCTTTAGTACCCATAGCAGTGCCATGCCATGGCATTTTGGCATTTTGCAAAAATGATACATTACCAAGTGATAATGGTACATTTCAAAGCATATGACATGGTTTTCCTCCAGCACGATTTGTTAAGTTTCTTTCCAACGTCAGCAGCTTCTTGGAAGAGCACAATGTTATTCGTAATATTTTTCACCCACGCAATTACTAACAGTGTCAGAAGAACCCAGTTTTCTATTTTATTCGTGCGAAAATTGAACACCAGATTGGGCAGGAAGATCTTACCCCACCCACCTGTTTTCTTGCAGCCATGTTTTTTTGTTTTTTGTTTTGTCTCATTTCGCTCGTCGATTCGGGGCACGTGCAATCCTCAGAAGTGTCCTTTGCACAATCGATATCCAAGATGATCAACAATACCTCATTGTAGGAATTCAATGCCTTATGAAGTGAATGTGAATTTTGGTTGACGAAAATGATCAAGAGAAGGGTGAATTTCCCCGAAAAAAAAAAGAAGAAATAGAAGAATTTTAACAGGGTGAACATAGGATACAGTGTTCCTTTCCCTCCAAAACGCAAGCAACCTTTAACGCCGCCATGCTCACGCTCGTTCCAGGCTTTTTTGCCCACCGTGCCGCCTCATAATGAAGTCGAGGATTTGATGCAGGAAAAATGAGTTTCCTGTGCTAATTGAACTGAAAAAGGCTACGTATGTACAGTCTTTTGAATCTGAAGATAATGAGATGAATTTTCCTAGCACTAGGAAAAGATCAGCGAAACGAATTGTGAGAACAAGTAGTCGAGTACAGTACGGTTACAAAGTGCAATAATTAATTGTACTCATTTTCTCTCGCCGGACTAAAGTGGTCACTATTCTTCATAGCTTACCTCGTTGTAGTCTGATAATTATAATGATAGCTATTTATAGCAATTTTATTAAAATATATTTCCTGCTTTGGTGACGTATTTGGCTCCTTTGAAAGTCTTGTATTTCTGAAATAGAAAGGAGGAGCGAAAATTGAGGCACCAAAGTTACTCAGTTTTTCTCACGGTATTTATTTGAATCATATCTTTTTTTTTTCGTGCGACCCCCAAAAAAAATAAAAAGCAAACAGGAACAGAATTTTGACGCAGAACCCGTATAAATGTAGCCTCTTCCAGGCGTTCAGTTAGTTGAGGCGCAGAGCGAAAGAAGGTGCGCTTTTTAATTTTTCGCACGCCGTTTTTCGCGCTGCGCCCCAACTAACTAAGATGAACGCCTAGAAGAGGCTAGTATAAATGATCAACTACACTGTTAAACTTATCCTCAAAAGGAGTAAGCCCTTCTCGCTTAGGGGCCTTGGTGATTGTGAAAAGCCAATCGATCAACTTTTTCCTTTTTCCTTTTTCCTGTGTACTTACGGTAACTACGTCATTCACGTTTGAAAACTTTAACAAATCACTGGTTGCCATGGTGATATTATATAGCGCGCCCGCGCGTGTATTCGCGAAGTTAGCGATATGTAGCGGATGGAACATGGGTTCAGCTGGTAGTTGCAGCAGAGGTGAGCTTCTTTCTTGGTCTCGTTTTGCTCAGTGAGGCAGTAACCTTATTGAATGTTATTATTTTATTACAGGGGAAGTCGTTCAACATGAAATACCAACGTTTAAGGTCGTTCTTGTTGGTAAGTTTCTCAAGTTCGATTCACCACCGGACATGGCCGCTGCGCGCTGTTCAATAAATTATGAGCCGGAGAAATTCTGTTACTAGAGTTTCATAATGTTATTTTTTTAAGTCAACAGCAAGTTTATTCTTTGACGTTGGTTTTTAAAGTTCGCTGCTTTCTTCTTAAGGAAAATACAAATTTAAGTCGGCAATTTTTCGAATGAGCGAACGACTATTTACCAACGATACAAAGCTATTTGTTCAAAGTTGCATTCAAGTTCGATTTAATTGTCTCTCTGAATACCGTAAAGAACCAAAGCCTTAGTTCGAAAAGCAGAGGTTAGGTACGCTAATGGAAAGCTGAAAGTCTCAGTTTTAATGGCTAACAAGTTTACATATTTAGAAGTCTTAATAATACTTATTTGTTTTATGATATGAGATTCAGTAGTCAAACATTTTAAGCTTAACTGCGTTTTAATGATTTCCCAAACTTATACAGATCCTTTCCCGGAAAAAATTAAAATACGTTTTCTTAAAATTAAATTTAGCTGTACTGGTCGCGTCTTCTACCACCAGTTTAAACAGAACAAGCCCATGGGTGGGAAAACTGTTAACTTCCTTGGGATCACAACGAGAGAATTCGAACTCTCCATTGCTCACAATCCATACGTATCACACTGTGTGACAACTAGCATAGGCTTCTTCTTCTGTCCTTGTAGCATTCAGACAAGTGCCTGGTTTCATAGGATTTGTTTTTATTTTCTCGCGTCCATGGTTTTGGCAGTGAACTAAAGATTGGTCCTTATATTTCATAATAATTAAGATTTCTAATCCTGGTTTCAGACTTGTCAATCATAATAGTCTTAGAGAGAATATTGCAGAATGAGATGCAAAAACAGTAATTTGTGAATTATCTAAATGTAAATAAGCATAGACTGCAATATTGTTTCTTAACTGTGGCAATCTGTTTGGCTAGTTTGTAATCAGGTCTAGCAAATAGTAACTTTAAGACCTCGGGACAAAAATATTTTCAGCTAGTGTAGGACTTTCTTATTCTGGCAAATGAATAAGAAATCAAGGCTCTGAGGTAACATTGTTTAGTTCTAGAAAATATCCATACCTCCCCCACGGAAGGGATTTTTTGCAAGACCCCCTACCCCTCTGAAAATTCCAATTAAACTTGATACATTTCTTTAAATTTTTTGGTCGTAGAGAACCCCCCACCCCCCCAGGAAATTCTAATCACTTCTGTGGGCAGAGTATGGATAATTTCTGATACTGCACATTGGGAAATAAAAATTCCAAATGGCAAGGGCTAGCTGTGCAATTATCTGGCATTGGCTTTGTTCTGCCTGACAAATTGGGAGCAGCCAGAGGGATGGGGGAGGGAGGTAGTGTTCCAGTATATACCTGAAAACAAATTACCTGTCATACGCAGCATGCAGGACATGCAATGCAATGCAGGAGAGAGCATGCCCTAGACTGAGATGTGATCCATAATCCATATACTACGGTATTATTAATATAGCATACATGCAAACCCTGTGGTTAACCCTGATAAATTTGACAGTTTAGGATTGGTTTAACCCTTTACTCCCTAAGTGTGCCATTTGGCACACAATGTCATAACTTTGTGAATATTTGAGAGATTTCTATGCATTTTTGCCACAAAAATTGTCTTGTAAAGATCTGCTCATTGAAGGCATAAAATTGTGACCCCCTTTTATCTAACACGTGGTAGACCACCCTCATAATTTTCCAATTTCTCTTTTGAGATGCACATAGAATGCAAGACTTGTTTCACATCAAGCTATATACTAAGACCTGCTAAGGAAGCTATAGTGTAGGGGCATACCCATGATATTTGAGAATTGATACGTGTTGGAAGCTTTTCAGCTTCACATTTAAAACAATTTTTCTCAAAATGACTACCTCCTTCATAGCTGCTGATGTCAGTTCTTAAATAAGCTGATCAGTCAACAATTTTGCCTCTTCCATTCATTTTTCTCCCTGTCTGAAATGATTTTTAATTTTTGACTTACTTTAAGGTGACCCCGAAGTGGGAAAATCCAGCATATTTTTACGCTACACCAAGAATCAGTTTGACTACAGTTATCAGCCCAGTGCTTCTGTGAGTATTGGGAATGTTGTGAAGCATGTCAACATCCCTTACGAGACTATTGTGTCTGTGGCATTATGGGATCTTCCAGGTCGAGAGGAAATGGACTTGAGAAGAAGTTATTACAAAGATGTGGATGCTGCTATTGGTAAGAATTAACTTTCAAATTGGTAGTAGTGTATGTTGATGTCAAGGCCCTGGGAGTGGACAGGGGCGGTTACTCCCTATAATGGCCTATACAAGGAGGCTCTGCCCTATAGAGGAACCTTTTTCAAGCTTCAGGTATATAAAAGGGTAGAGATTTCACATGTTGAGAGAGATAAAAGGGTAGGGGAAAATGTCTTTTAATTATTTAAAAGGGCCTTCAGTTAAAATGTTTTAAGCAGACACACGTTATCACTATATGATTTAATATATTAAGCCCAATATGAAAATGACAAGAAGACTTCCTTTTTTTTGGTAATTTATTAGTAATAATATGGGCCAGGTATTCCTATTCAAATTAGCAAATTAGTAATAATATGGGCCCTTCCTATTCAAATTAACAAGACACTTCACCCACAATTATCCCTGTTCCTCCTCCCTCTCCCTTGAGCCTAATTTGCCGAGATATAAACGCAGTCAATACAATTGAATCCCACTCAAGGGACACCCATTAAATATGGACACCTGCTTATTATGGACAGTTTTGTTTGTCCTGACATACAGTTCAGACATATTTTTCCCCTTATTTTTGTTAGTTAAAGTTAAGGCATTAAACATAATCCAATTGCTTTTAAACTGTGTTAAATAGTCCTTAATCTGTTTTAGTCTTACTATTGTGGTCATTTAATAGCAACACCCCAATAATAGCAAGTTCAACACTTTTGTGGTTCCCTTAAGTTGGTGTCTGTATTTACTGGGTTTTTCTGCACACATATTTATACGTATTTGGTGTACATCTCTTGCAGTTGTTGTTGATGTGGATGATATTGACTCTGTAACTATGGCAGGAACTTGGAAGCAAGACATTGTCAACAATGCGGTGTTCGCTGCTAATTCTGGAAATTTACAGGAGGATACTAAAGATTCTAAACAGATACCCATTTTGCTTTTGGGTAACAAATTGGATAAGGTATATAAAGAAACTGGTTTATATTTTGGTTAAAAACAATGCTCATGACTGTAATCTTTTAGCATTTCTTATGCATGTTTTTGTGTTACCTAGTTTTTTTTCCAACTGGCTGCAGGCACATACATGCACCTGTAACATTTTGCTACCACTGTTAGGTCAAAAGTGAACCAATCAATAACATGACCAAATGTTTTTATAGTTATGCAATGTTCACTAAAGATTTCCATGCTGTCAATTCCCATAGGCTACTTTTGACCCGACATCCCTAGAAAAATAACAGACCTCCACCTCTCATGGGTTGTGTGACTGAAAATCGGATAGTTACATTTGTTTTGGGAAGTCCTTTGAAAATTGTAGGCAAGTTATTATTTCATTACATTAAAGAATGATTCTGGGCCACTCCTCAACACTCAGAGAAGGTTTGGCTATGTTATAAATTTCCTCAATTTTGCAGCTTAAATATCAAAATAGTGGAGAGGAGAACAATGAGGATGAAGAACTGATCAATTTAGAGTCAGTGCGAGCACTGGAGGGCGTGGCTTTGCAACATGGCTTTGTTGGAAGGTTGGTAATCAGTCCAACTACTATCCCAAGGGTTTCATTAAGGGCCAGGCACTGTGCGAATTAACCAGCTACATACCTATATAGCCCATATAAGGGAGTACCCCCAAGGAGAGGAACATGGAACACCATATTCTATTTAATTAGTAATAAATACTAAAGATGTCCATTATTGCATACATTTACTCTCCCTCCTGTTATTATGGAAAACTAAGTGTAAAATTATAGCTTTTTATTATTATTATTATTATTATTATTATTATAGCTATTGTTTTATTTGCTTGTTTTGCATAATTTTGTTTGAAAATGTCAAAGACAAGTACTGTGGTCAAGACTAGCGACTCGTATTTAAACTGGTGTGTGTTTTGTTTCAGTGTTACAGTGTCAGCCAAAGAGAGTGATAACAGTGTCCATGCTGCAATTCAATCTCTGGTACGACACCTATTACAACAGAAGATGAAGAAAAAGAGGTTTGCTGCAAAAGGAGGGAGGTTTACTAAGAATGAGGAAGAGATGGAGGAGAAAAACTATGTCACCATAAGTCCTTTGGAAATTACAGAAAAAAAGGAGTTCATACCACTTATTGTTACTAAAGTCCCTGAGGTAATTAAATTTACTACTTGCAATAAGTTGTGACTTCATAATGGATGATTTAGAAGTTAGTGGCAACACTGTGAAAGACAAAGATGTATGAGAATTTGCAGGATAGACATTGATTGTACTTTGTACAGTTATGTACTGTATGTACTCAAGTTTGGACTTGAGCCATGTGAGATTTTGTAAAAACCCTTATGAAGTTGTTTAAGCCCAGGGCTTATAAGCGGCAGTTTACAGTAGTTGATGGGGAAGCATGTTTAAATATAGTTTACTTACCTTCTTATCATTTGCCAATATGTAAATTCAAGTTGATTACCAAGGTGAAGTGCAGCTTTGTTGACTGTGAAACTATTTGATTTCTTCCTTGCAGTTTGATGTGTTCTTTGCTGAATGCAATACACCCATCGAAACAGTGCAGAACACAAGTACAGAGCTTAAGGATGCCATGAGCAA
This sequence comes from Orbicella faveolata, assembly GCF_042242905.1. NCBI lineage: Eukaryota > Metazoa > Cnidaria > Anthozoa > Scleractinia > Merulinidae > Orbicella > Orbicella faveolata. The sequence goes on from NW_028301539.1 coordinate 32,064,699, forward strand.
TTTTAAGAGATCTTGCAGTGTAGCAGGTGTGACGAGCAGTGCTAAGGCCAGTCTTGAAGAATGCATTGATGGCCTAAAGCAGCTTATAAGGACAGATGACGATGAAGATGCACTGGAGGTTATCATTGATTGTATTGTTTCAGAATGATTAAATGCTCCCGCAGCAAAAAAGTGCACAGAACTGGCTTACTAAGAGTCTGGCAAGCTCTGTCTATCTGGGAAACTTGTTAATCAGTATTTCATTGCATACTTCAGTAGTTGAGGGGTAGAAGAATTTTAATACCAGTCAGTATCTATCCTTGTATCTATTTTATATTAGATACCAGAGAATTATTTAGTGGCTGTAATAGTGATTTTACAGGTGTTATCGCACAGTATAATCAGGCTCATTTGAAATTAACAGTAACCACATGTACAGGGTACCCATTTTTTTGAAGGAGAGGGTTATTTCCGTCAGTGATAATTCCTTCCAAGAAAAAAAGAATGATGTGCTTGTCTATCAACAGCCTGATCAGCTCTAATGGCTGGCGATGCCACTCTTAAATCTGCTTTTCCTCCTTTCAGGCACACGAGGATGGTGGGTACATAAAGCTGATTGTCAAGGAGGAGTGTAAAGATCGTGTGCCTGGCCCTGTGCAGAGAGTACTGAAGTCATTTCACACAGAGGTAAGAGAGGTCATTTAAGTTTTCATTTTGGACACAATACTTCTAGTGGAGGAAGCAGGGGGAAAAACCTGGGATAAAAGGGTTGAGAAATCTCTAAAAAGAAGAGATATTCCTAAAGAGGTGGAGAACTGGGAAAAGAGAAAAATTACAATGTTTCGTGATATTTTGGAAGCGGAAAACCATCAAGAGGTGGGAAATAGTAAGGAAGGTACAGCAACAGGAAGAAAAAGGCACGGGAACAGGAGGTTCTGATTTTCCAACACACGTTCTACTTTTGTCACTTTTATATGAAAACCCCTCTTAACCCCTCCCACTCCCCTTTCACTTTCATTTACAAACTTCCTTTTCCCATGTTAGGTTGGTGCTGCATCCAAGAAGGTTCTTATCCAGTCTCCCGGTGCTCTAAACAAACTTCGAGAAAATGAAGACAAAATAAACGAACTTAAACCGACAGCATTTGAACGTGCGGTTTCCCGTGGAATGACTCAAAGAAGAGCCAGAGCTGCGGTGATTAACATCGATTCGAACTGTACCAGGATAGGAGAAGCTTTGGCTGCAGCAATGGAAACCATGACGGCTGTGGATAACGATTATAAAAGAATTAAGGCAGCTATGCTGTGGTAGCTTCTCAGTTGCAACGTTATTTAAAATTGGAGACTTTCTGATAACAGGTTCAGAGGTATAGCCAGGCTTTGGTACACTCGCAAAAGGCCTGACAGTCAGTTCTGGAGGAAGGCTAACCTGCTGAGATCTGTAGGCCTGTTTCCCTCTGAAATTGTAAGATTTAGATTCTTGTAAATGCCATTAGGTCATGGCTGGGGTAGTGCAACAGTTCCTTGCGTCCAAAAATAGTTTGGATTCTTTTAAATGCAATTTACATGTAACTTTAACTATCTAGACTTTAGATTGGTATGGAGTACAATTTGTTCACCCGGTTTTACAGTGTTGCAGGCTCTCTACGTCTTTTCAGCGAGGTGACAGGCATTCACATAAGGGTATGCTCTTTGGCAAATTACACAGGAAGAGAGTGCATTATTTTGTAACCTAGCTGAAAATGGGTTGTTCTGAAGTGGATCATAACTTTTATTCAATCCATCTCTACTCAACCAAGAATCAAACACGCTGAGATATTACGTACAGAGCCCAAAAAAGATTACGTTGTCTCTAAATCTCTCTACGTTACAGGAAAATATGTTCAGTTGTTGTTCTACACACTGTTTTAGAGACGGAAATTACGGGACAGACCAGTGGAAAATGTTTTAATGATCAAGCTCTAAAGGCATTATTTTTCAATGAGACGCAAGTTGATAATGCAATACAGTAACTTTGACTGATGTGCAGTCTTTAAACTCTAACATTCCATCAACATTCGAGGACATTTTATATTTCATATATGTAAATAGGTGAAGCTGTAAACATCGTCTCTTTCAGGACGTTCTTTGCAGAGATCATTGTCTACATCATGGACTTAGAAATTCGCCTGAACAAAATTGATATCGTTATTTGAAAAAACATTCAAAAATTAGTTTTGTTGCCACAATTGAAAGGGAATGGGCGAAAGCTAACCAAAGCAATTTTAGGCGATGCATTGAAAAGTGCTAACATTTACAGACGTTTGTATCACTGTAGGAGTTCTTTCCTCGCATTCCCACACAGCAATACAAAGAATAGTGTTTTCAGAAGGAACTATCTCCCTCAATACTTAACTCATTATTCCGCTCACTCATCTGAGAATGAAGCCAGGATTTCATTAATTTTTCTCCACAGATTGGATTTTATTTCTGTTATGCTACACAATTAATATAAAACGTCTTCAGTGACGGCCAAATAACGTTATAAAAAGAATGAAGTACCGTATCGCAGCTTCGTTCTCTCTAGATAAGTTTTGCCTCCAAATAGTTTTAATAGTGTAGTTTTCGTGTAGTGTAAATGACTAAAATTTTATGTTAGGTAACTTTTGTATGTAGCTGACTTTCTGTACACGTTGGACATATTTTACGTCTTAAAATTTTATTTAAATTATTAACGATTTTTATTTTTCTACGCCAATAGCGCTATGCACCGCTGTAAATAAAAACTACTTTTTTAACGAACATCGTCTTACCGTTTACTATACGACCCTGCACATGTATGAATCCAGTGAAAAATAAGCTAGGTAAGAACTCATAGAAATTATATTTGAATAAGAGGGATTTGAGAAGGAAACTACTGGTAAATCAAAGGGAAAAAATAATGCCGAGGGACAAAACGTTGATCAGTAGTGCATTAGTGAATACATCGTCATCCGTCAAGTTACCTTCGAACCTCCACTAACGGCCACCTCTTTTCTGCCCAACTCTACTATGTCCACGTTTTTGTCTTATTTAGGTCCCGGCGGACGGTCCAGTCATCATTATTATCATCATCAGTTCATGCAAATCTCCACAACGGCAACGGACACTTAAGCGGGTCCCAACTGCCAAAATAACCTCTCTTTAACATATGTCCTTATACATGTAATTTGAATCTGGTAACTACACGCCCTGGGCTACATGTCGACTTTTCCTAACTGTGTACATCCGCACCCTCCCCGCAAAAAAATCGGGGAGGGGATCGAGGTCTTCCTCCTGATTTTTTTTTGACCTGACAGTAGCCGGAATATTGGCCGGAGGTCGTAGCAATACGGACCGAGCTTGGCGAGGTCTGTACAAAAACGACTGAGGGTCAACATTCCTGAGTACGGCTATAGCAATTTTACCCCCTGTCTGCAGTCTGCAGTCCACAGTCTGCGGTTTCCTGTTTTGGCGGCGGTTTTTGAAGCCTCCAAATATATGAGAATACTCGAACACTGCATGTCTTTCTCTTCAGCTGAAATTCAAAACTACCAATTGTAGATGTCCCTTTTCTATAGAATGGAAAATTATCGGTTATCTTTTACATGTAATCCTGATATATGATCAACCCATTCCGTTCGCAGTATTGCAGATATAATTCAGGAAGTTTACATGACGTGTTTGATGCCGTACTTACATGCGTGGGAACTGGAGCTGAGGTTATGAGCGCGGTTTTCAAAGTGAAACGCTCTTAGTTGTTGTGTAAAGCAGTTTTGTCGGTCATAGTTTTGTTATCGAAGTTGTTATATTTCCTCGCCAAAATGAGGCGAACAACTCTCGGAACCTTGAACATAGGAAATCAGAGTAGACAAGTTACTCGGGAGAAGAAAACTTCTCTTGGACCAAGGGCTTCGATTGGAAACAGGACATCCATTGGTAGACCTTCGACATCAGGAAGACCGTCGCTTGCAAATGCAAGATCTGCAACAGGGAGGTAAGCAAAATTCATGTCATGTTAATCCTTTCCGCAATGTTAACAATTGGTTTTGCGATATTAAGCAAATTAAAAGCGATTCTTTGAGTTTTTCAGCTGAAAAACTGTATACTAGAATATAGCGTTGCTTTGAAAATTAATAAGCTCAATAGATTTGAATCTTAGTTGAACGCACAATTTCCTGTACACACCGTAGTTGTTCTAGTATAAACTACAACCTCGTAGCGCTCTGATTATAAGCATGGTTAACCAAAACCGACGCCTAAATGTTTTCAAATATCTACGTCTCGATCGGTGAGGAAAATCAGGGTACAAATTCAAGCAGGTTTAGCTTGTAAAACTATTGTAACTGGTTCTTAAATCTATTAGGAGGCCATCTAGTCAGTATGGAAGGGAAAACTGTGTGCAAATGAAAGATCCACGACCACTGTCTGACAGAGGTATGTTCCACTACATGTATAAAGAAGACATTAACCCCTGCAGATCGCAAAAGGGTTCCACACAATTCTCATTGTTTCTGAAGTCTTTCTGGTTAGCTACACATTAATTTTTAGCCTTACAGTAAGCAAAGGTACATTTTAGGCATTGAAATTTTCACACTTTGATATCTACTTAGAGGACTGCAGACTGAAAACTACCATGCTTAAGATTGGCATGTCTAAAATCAAATCAAATACTTTGCATTTATACCACAGGATACCAACAGAAGATGATCAGATATCTCATGGAGGTATGCATGCAATAATATTTTAAATTTGAAAATAATTGACCAAGCATTTGCATTATTGGCTTGGTTACAAGGCGGCATTGCACTGTTTTAAAAAAAGATTCAATGTTGCGGTGTGTCTGTTCACAGATGATGTCAAAATGTTGTAAGAACAAAAAAGTGGCAGTGATGTTTTTACCACATTGTGAAATCTGTGATCTAGTACTGAACAGTGGCCACATGTATAGAATCTGCTTGATTTATATAATAGAGAAGCGAAAAAGAATGTTAGCAATGTCATCTATCTGTCTATCCTCCAATAGATCATAAGTAAGAACCAATCAAAATGCAAGAATAATTTGACTTATTATATAAATTGCATTTGATAACAACAAGCATTGTATTGTGTAATGATATGGAAACAGTTGAGTACATTCAGTCTCTTGGGTTCATAGGTATACTTTTATTTTGCTTATTTAACTGTTACAGTCAGTGCTCAAAAACTGGGTAATCATTTACATTACCAGTCATTTCAAGTACACAGTTTATAAATTCATCAATACAGTCATGCATTTAATGAAACACATTTCCTTCTCTTAGTTTCTAACAGAGTTCAATTATCCACATCAAATCTCCATGAGAATTCTGAGTGCTCCGTCAATGAAAGAGTTCTGCAACATTTTCCAGGTATAATTATGTGTCAAGTTAGTTTGATGTAATGTTTGAACTCCACAACAAAGGAAGTGTGCAAAAGCCCTTGATGTGAAACAATCTGAAATTCAATGAGATGATCCCCGAGGATGTTTTCTTTAATATACATCATGGCTGATGGGTACTGTACATTGACTTGATATGTATGTATCATCATCATCTTTTCTTAGTGTGCCATGGGACATGTAAGGCCTTAATATATAATCTCAGCATTAATATTCTTACTTTCACAGATACTTTGAGAATCCATTTGAACTCCAGGAGTGTGCTCTAGAAGTGCCTGAGTGCCACAGGCAACTAACTTTTGACTTTGGGCGACTTGAAAAACTTACTTTTTTCATATAAGCTTAAGTGAGCACTGAGAACGCAGGATTTCATGGTTAGGGTTAGGGTTAGCAAAATATTTCTTAGAACTTGTTACACCCAAGCTTATCACACTCCACTGACATGTACATGTTCTGTTTTTCTTTCTGTTCATTAGTTTCTGTACAAGTATATAAAGGCAGACACCCAGAAAACAACAGCACTGGAATCAAAACCAACAGAGGAAATCCCAAGGATCTTCAAGATGTTGGGGTTTGTAGGCAACAAATTAGATGAATTACACAGATTCTCTAGTAACTCCCCATCCCCAGTGAGGGTATTATAAGATGAACTGATATTTCATTATAAATGCTATTAAGCAAATTTGGTTCCAGATTTGAACAAAGAACTGGTGGGATATATTAGTTTCTAAATAAATAAGATTTTGCAGTATCACCCTATCACTTGATAGTGATTTTTCTTCATTGCACTCTGTTATAACCAGATAATTCATTTTTTTAGTTATTTATCTACCTCTTTGCATGTCCACAGCTACCCATTTACTATTTCAAAGAGTAATTTGTACTCTGTTGGTAGTCCTCATGCCTGGCCTATGGTACTGGGAGCACTTTGCTGGCTTATTGAGCTTATTAGGGTATGTACGTATATCCTGCCCTGGCAGAACTACAGACCTAAGTAAATGAAGTGCCATGCTATAGTATTGTAAATGGTTTGAACCCAGAAGTAGTTCATATAGTGTGATTGTCTGGGTGAGGGCGGCGTCGACAAAACCGGATCAAACCGGACCGGACCGGACCGGATCACGGATTGGATCACAGACCGGATCACGGATCACATCACAGATCGCATCACGGATCGGATCACGGATGGATCACAGATCAGATCACGGATCGGATCACGGATCGGATCATGGATTGGATCAAGGAAAAAAATTCAAAATTTTGTTGAGCAAATTACACTAGAGTGACTACTGTGAGCAGAACGTTTTATTTAATTCAGGTGTGATATTCCTTTATTCTTTTATAATATCAAGCCAACTGGGAGCTGGTCACAGATGAATTTTTTCAGGCTGTTGAGTTTTGATTGCGATGATCAATCATGTCTTCATATCTTTCTCCGCAGTTCAGATAAATGATATTTCGTATATTCACTTGCATCAAAGGTAAACTGTCATAAAATGAGTAAGCGTGGTAATAATAGGACGAACGTATCAATCGAAACACAAAAACTAAAAACACCAAAAAAATTAAACACCTGATGATTTCAACCCATTTCCGTTTCTGAGACAAGTCTATACTTTTACAAGACCATTTGTATTTCAAGGAATTCTAAAGGTCTCTGAAGAGTCTCTTGGCCGAGATGAAATGCCGCGTCAGACTAGCCACGAATATAGCTGTTTTACAAAAAATTATAGGAATAACATCGATAGTGTGAACGATAACGCAACCCGAGAATAAACAACATTTTAGGAGTTACGTCACGACTTTTAGAGTCATTTTTAGGGTCGTAAAGAGTTGCCTTTATATGGAATAAAACCTTAAAATGATCGTGTTCTAGGATAGAAAGCACTTAAGAGGCAAGAACAAATCAAAACGGAAAGAGGATAGTTAAGGAGGGCAAAGATTAACGAGGACTGCAAATGACGAACTTGAAAAACTAGGCTAGTTTTTTCAAGATGCGCAAATCGTGACGTAGCTCCTTTAAAGCAAGTCATGTCCTTGAGCTTTCGTATGTAAGCTTTCTCATTAACTGTAACGCTAACTTAACGTTCACATCTGACATGAAAAAGTAGCCGAGAATTAGCTACTGATACTAACAACAATTTCAAAAGAAAGATTCAAGCAAGCTTCGAGCCAACTATCGTTCAAATATAACTACATCTGCCTGTTCATTACAGTTTAAACTCGTCGTAAATTAGGCGCTTATGTGGCTTTTTAAATGACCTGTTGTCATTCTCTGTAATTAACAGGTCATTGTGTCAAATTCGGGATTCTTATTTTCATTTAACATATTTTAGTTTTCCACTTTTATTTCTTATTGATTATCATCTTATAGACGATTTGATTTTTTTGTTTTCTTTTTTCTTTAAAAGGTTTTTTTTTTGGTTCTTTTTTTTTGTGTGTGATCCGATCCATGATCCGATCTGTGATCCGATCCAGGTTTTGTCGACGCCGGGGTGAGGGTAGTTCTGAAAAGAGCTGTTGTTGGTGACTGACGTTTTGACAACCTGAGCAGTCAATGGACTCTGAGGATGACATTAAGTTGTCAAAATGTCAGTCACCAACAACAGTAACTTCAGATAGATCTACCCTGGACTATCACTGACAGTATACAAACTTGTGCCGCATGTGGATTTTGTTTTTTTCTTAAACCTCAACTTGTGCGCTAAATTTAATCTGGATTGAAGTTGCTGAGCATCTAGTTGCAAAACCTCAATTTAGCAACCTTTTTTTTTCTCTTGGTATAACTGAGTCAAGTAGGCATTTTGTGGCTTAAATTGTTTAGTGTTGTTGTTGAGGCCTGTCAATGAAATCATACAAGTTTGTAGGATTCTAATATTGTGTTCTCTCGACTGATACTAACAGCATGCTATAAGTGTTGGTCAAGATATTGAAGGCCATGTTCTGTTCCCTGAGGACAACTATGAAGCTAGTGATTACCAAGAAGAAGGCCCACAACCTGAAGACAAGGTAATTATTAGTAATTATATTGTGATAACTTAAAGGCCATCAACATCTTATATACTGGTATCTGGTTTATGAAATACAATCATATATCAAATGAACTCATATCTTCTTGTATGATTTCAGTACTTTTTTAGGTATCTAGAGAAAAGCTATGCAGCATTCATGATGGGCACAGAACTTGATGAACTGGGAGAATTTGATGCTGAGTTCATTGACAATATCCGTAAGTTTGTTGACACTAAATACACAAATATAAAGTATGTAAAATGTAAAGTACACTTATTTAATACTCAAGTATTAACTAATTAAGACTGTTCAAAGTTGATTTCAACCCTACACCTCCGAGTTGTACTTTATTTATTTAGTATCATAGTTTGAGCATAAGGAGGTCTGTAGAAGAGACCTCTGTCCAGATCCAGGTGAAAGCCTTGAGGATGATTTTGCCTACCTGGTTTAACCATCTATATGTAAAGGAAAAATGTACTTCCTATAATTTAAAAGAAGTTCAGTTCAAACAGTTTTTCCTCCTGCTGAAAATGTTACTGAAACCCCTGCTGTTACAAAAGTCTCATACCTAGATATTCCCTTCGGTTGGCAGCATTCTCCAACCTGATTGGTTAATGAATATCTTCATTTGTGTATAGCACTATTGATTTAATGCATGACTAAAGTAAAACAAGAATCATGTTTAGTAGGGCTACACAGGTAGTTCTCACACTGCAATATCTCTTCTCAGGATCAAGAAATGCTGCTCTGCTTGAAGGTAACCTTTTTTACCTCATAATGCAACTGACTTCAATTCGTTAATATCATTACACATTTGACACTTTTCAGTTACAAAGTCTTATGATAACAAATCTCACAGAAATATTGAACATGTTTAGGAATGGAAGAACTGATGAAGGAAAGTGTCTCTCGTGAAGAAGAATTAGACACGTTGAAAAATGACTCTGTAAGTAAAAAGAAGTCAGAGAATATTGCTTATCAGATTATGTGACTAATAATCTGTTTTTAGTGTTGTCATTCATGTGGCTGATAACAATCATACAGACAACAAATTATATTGTTGTAACAAGTACAGGACTGTAACATGCCACTGAATAGTACTCATTACAACTCTTTCAGACTCAAGACAACTTTGTTCAGCAATTCACTTTCATTTATACATAACATGTTTTGCAACATTATCTACATGTACGTATAGCAACTGATACAAATATAGTAAAAACTTTATGCAACATGGCTATGTACATGTATTTCGCAGTCACAGCTAAAGGATCATGTGTACTAAAGGCTTCCGCAGTTGAGTGTTGATTGATAACCTCAATTGACATCTTGATCGGTACTCGATACACAGTCAACACTCAATTGACACTTGATCAGTTACAGTCAGTTGATAGTCGGCCAAGTGTTGACCTACTCATATACATCAATTGATCAAAACTTAGTTGACTGTCCACCAAGATGTCGATGGAGTGTCAATCGAATGTCAACCGAACTGTCCATGGAGTGCCAATCAAGGGTATCAATGGAGGGTATTGATTGACACTCGACCACAGATGCCTTTAGTACACATGACCCCATTTCTGACAAAAATGTGGCATATGTTTTACACATGGCTCATAAAATTTCTGATCAGTTCTTCGATCAGTACTTTAATTTGTTTATTGTTCCTTTCAAATTGATAGTCACGTCTCCAGACATTGGCAGAAAGAAAGACAACATTGGCTTCTGACAGGTCAGTTTAGAAAATTAACGTGACGTGTACTTTAACCAGCAAATTATTATCCTCTTCGAGGCATTTGGTCAGAAGGGGATAGTCTTTTTCCACCCAGTGCTACTCAATTGTTGCTCTCCAGCTAAGTGAACGCCTGAAACACTAAGTACTGTACAGTGCAACTCAAGCTGAGTAATGAGCTTACATTGTAAATCAAAGTGACACACATTCCCGAAAAATTGAAAATGGGCTTTTTCATATTCACTGCTTTAGACCAACAAAAGACATCAAATTAGGATTGAAATCGATAAACTGTAAAAATACCATTCAAAGATCACCTTTCAAAGTTGGAATTCTTTCGCGCAGTCAGTACTCAGGATCTGGATGGGAAAATCAGGACTGCTGGAGCGTGCACGATTTATGATTAGCCAATCAAATTCAAGGACTTAGGATACCGAAAAAAAATAGTGTCCTTTCAGCACTGGAAAATTGAAGAGTCTACTGTTAAAGCAATTTAATTATAGTAAGACTAACAAGTCTGGCTCACTCCTGTTCCTAGCTTGAACCAATTAAAGTTATAGGGATGAACTGGCTATGATTGCAGGCTACAAAAAAGGAAGAAACCTGAACAGTACCTGAGTTACTCTCACAGTGATAGCTTTTGTTATGCTGTTCCAATCTTGCTGTTGTGGTGATTAACAAAAACTATCAATACTTGTTATAACTCCCAACTCAAATACCTTTTCCAATTGGAGGAGAATGTGCCACTTGTCAAGGGTCAAAACTCGCTGACTCCCTAGGGGTGAACAAAACTCATGAACTCCCTAGGGAAACAACAGTTCGTGAACTTTCGACTCGCACTTTATCGCGTTGTGCACCTTGAAACCACAGCACATTTGTGTGCTAGTCAGCGTCAAGTAAATAATTTTCTTCTCTCTTTTTTTTTTTGAGTTGAGAGATATAACAAAGCACTTAATGATTGACCTCACAGTGAGTTTTGTATCCCCTCAGCTTTGCCTTGGGGAACACTGAGGGCCTTGGGAAACAAAACTCACTGTTTCCCTTGGGGCCTGAGCCATTAAGTGTTTGATGTACAGTGTAAATCAACATTATTGCTTTGCAGAGAAAAGTTTCAAAATTACTTAGGAGACTTGGGCAAACATGGAAAGCAATTACAAGAAAAAAATGATCAGCTCCTGGAGGAACTGCAAGGACTGAGTAAGAGATATTTAGTTTTACCTAAAAATAAGAGTACAGTCAGTTTCTCTAATGTTTCTTGCAGTTGTAATCAAATACCAGTTTATGGCAAATACCACTTGAACTGAGACTGGGATGAGCCCTCAGTCTTTGTCTCTAACTTGCTGAGTGGCTGAATGTGCCATGATGGTGTGCATGCTGGCAGTACAGTGCAATTGTTTTGGGTTGAGTAAAAAAGATTGGCTAAAAATGGTCTGGTTCTGCTAACTGTTTATTACATTATTTTACTCTTTTCTCAAGGACCTACATGTTAAAAGTACTTTTATAATATGTACAAAACTGTGATATTTAATCAAGAAATTCTTCAGTAAAATAAGGTTAATGTGAGTCTTCTTTTTCTTTTGACCTTTTACTGATATTATCCTTTTATTGACATATTTTACAGAAGTGGAACAGGAAGCCGTCACGCAAGAAAATGCTATGCTTCAGGTGAATAATGTTAGACTATCAATTGAAAACATTTGAGGTAGTTGCAGTGGCTCAGTGGTTGGTGTGGTAAATGTGAGCAGTCTAAGTTCCAACCCTGGCTGTGGTCAATGTATTGTATTTCTAGGCAGGACACATTACTCCCACAGTGCCTCTCTCTATCAGTCCAGCCATCTCTCTGTCAGAGCATACATGTAGTATTGCATGACAGTGACAGCACCAGATCTCTAGGTTATGGACTTGGTACAGAGTTCCCGTTAACGCACAGGTGTGCGTCTCATACATGTATGCACAAAAAATGAAAAGGATGCACAGTTTTTTGGCAAAGTCCTTGGGACGCAGGAATAAAGTTCCAAAAATTTCAGTAATAGGCAAAGGACCCCTGAAAAGAAAAAGAATCCCCATCTCTTTGGAACTGGGGGCCCCAAGGACCCTTTACTATGAAGACTAGTGGGAACTCTGATTGGTACTGACAATTAACCCTGCAAGGGATAAGTTAACATCCCATCCAGATAGTGCAGGGGGAGAAGGTTGAAATACTTCTAGTCATTTTTAATTACCCTGTGGAAACTGGGGATTAGCCCAAAAGTTGGAGTCAAAGATTCCTTTTTGGCGAAAACCCTGCTGGTAGACGCAATAGGCACTTACACTTACAGTTAAAGCTTATTGATTTGGTCGATTGTTTGTTTACAGCAAACTTTAAACAACCAAGAACTCAGTGCTGCAGATGTTGAAAGAATGAAGCATGAGAAAAGAGAACTACAGAAGGCCATAGAACAACTGGAAAAGGGAAGAGATTATTTTGATCAACAGATCTGGGAAAAAGAGATGCAGTATGCCAAAAAACACGAAGAGGTTAGTTTAGAGAAGCAAAAGTATTCTGACTAAGTGATTCATAAAATAAAATTGGCATTTGTTCATTTCAATAAATTCCATTCTGAAAACAGTTTCTTTTATTTAATATTGAAATCACAACTCAGTTCAAAACTTGAATGAGATTTGACTACATAGTTGTCTGACTTTGTGTAACAGGGATGTAAAAGTTTGTGTCAACATTACATCATTTAAAATGCACTGCAAATAGCCACCCTAAAAAACACACTTTATTTCTCATTCTGCTCACTACTACTATCATTCTACCCTTTCACAGTGCTGTTCCTGAGGATAGAAAGTTTGGTGTACAACTGATAAAAAAGTGCTCAAAAAGACCAGTGGTGAATGTAAACTCAAAAACAAAATAATATTAAATATTGACCAAGTTTCAACGTTACCTGGTCATGGATACCTGAAATTTTCACCCATCACTATTAAATAGCCACCCTGCCTCAGGCAATGGGCAGTTGAAAACAAACCTGTTTACCAGACTGTGCTTCCCTCTCCAGACTGAGAAGCAGATCCGCGAGTATAATGAGATGGCAAGGAAGTTGAAGCTCATTCCACCATCGGCAGAAAATGCAAATGGAATTGACTTTGAAATGCACTTCAATCCACACTCTCAGAGACCTGACCAGAGAGCTCACATGGACTTCAAGGGAACCATCAAGGTACTTTTCCAGAGGGAAGCCAAGGGGTTTGTTATAAAAAAAGACCTACAAAACTTATTTTAAGTGCTTTTCCCAACAGCCTGCTTTGCTCCGTCTTAAACAACACATTAGTGAGAAAAGTCGCACCACTCAGTCTCAAGTCATCACTGAAGAAGAAGCATTTGATCAGGTAAATTAAGATACATACATGATGGTGTAATACCAATAATCATTGCCAGAAGCATAGTTTTTCAATTTGGACTACTTAAAATCCCTTTCAGGGGAAAACTAGCAATTACTGACATCAAAATGCTCAAAAGAAATTTTGAAAGGCAATCAGAAGTCACTTGCCTATTTTTTTTTTATCAATTTGAAAATAATTTTCAAATTGATTGATAAGTGAAAGGGACTTCTACACTGTATGGTTTTGACCTGGAAGGACGTTTGATGTGAAATGTCACCAACTCATTCCTGACATTTTAAAGCTAGAAGGAAATTTTAATTACTTTAAAATTGCAAGTTGCAAGCTTCCAAGTTCAGAGGCAAAATGATTCTTACCAGCTGCCAATCAAAAGGCATACATGAGAGTTTGCAAAGTAATCAGAGTATATTTTGCAGATAAGTGAGATGGTGTCAGACAAACAAGAAGAAGCAACTGCCTTGGAAATGAAACTACAAGTGTTGGACAAGGATTTGAACTGGAAAAAAGAGGTATCTAACTGTTAAATTTTAGTTAATTAATGAGTCAAACCAATTTTTGCAATCAGGAATGTTCATGACAACTGAAACATTTCTCAGTCTCAGATTAACAGCTCACAGGATGAGCGTAACTCCACTTGGGGAACATCAGAAGATTGTTTTGCAAGTATCTGGTTTGTGTTACTTATTAGGGAACCTGAGTAACAATGACACTGAGGACAATGCCTATCAAAAAATCAATTTATATCGTACAGGTCCTCAATTTTTGCAATTATGATGATTTGGTTTGTAAGTTTTAACTGTCTCAAAACTTGCCCAGGCTAAAAAAAATAATGACAGTATTCATTTTCAAAAGGAACTACAAAAATTTAGCCATCTTGGTTCATGGTCTTCAAAATGCAGAGACGTCAGTCATTTCATTTGTTGGTTGCAGAGGATGGCTAAGAAATGTAAAAAGATTATTTTATAATGCACATGCACAGCCATTGCACTGCTATTATCAAACCTTTTGTTCGGTGACTTTCTTGTCATTCTGCTGCTGGTTTGCTCCTTGATGAATATCTTTGTTTTATTTTATTGGGAGAAATAAATGTGTTGAAATACTCTTTGGCTTATTATTTAGATTATGTCAAAAGAGTATCAGAAAACTACAGGCACAGCACAGAGTTTGGATGAAGGTGTCCAGCAGATGAGAGCAAAAGTACTTGAATATGAAGTGGCAGTAGAAGAAAAGGAAAGAAAACTCAAGGAAGTTAAACTGAGGTACCTTTTGACTTCATTGACAAAATTTAATGTTTTCTGGCAGGCGAAATACTGTGGCAAATGTGGCATATTAGACTCAAAATCTAGCGGTCTGAGTTTGAGTGCTAGCCTGGATCCTTTAGTTGTGTTGTTGAGATGGACCAGCATCTCATCCAGGGAGGGGGGGGGGGGGGGGGGAAATAGAAATACTCCTAAACTGGGATAAGCTCCAGCTGTATGGGCCCCTTGGCCTGATGCAGATTTTACCTTCATCTGTATCATAATGGCAACACTTGCTACATATATGTTAGGGATTAGCAATACAATGGTTGCTTATCATAAAACTACATTGTACCTGAGTGGCAAAGCACCAGCAGCACTGTAGGCCACTTCTGACTTGGTCTAAATTAAAAAATGCGAATGTTCAAAAAGGACTCCATACTAACTGTCAGTTGATTATCTGTACATCAGGGTGGAACAAAGTGTAGATGAACGAGAGGAAGAGAAAGAGGAATATTCCCAATTCATATTGAAGGCATGTCACATGATCATGGAACACAAAACCCTCATTCAGGTGAGAGAAATGTACTGTTATCAGAGCTCTACTAGTGCTGATGCAACAATTGGATTATCAAATCTCTGTGATGTTTTTTCATCAATTCAACTTTCTTTAACTTCAGAATCGAACCCATGAACTTCTTGAACAAGCAGAGGAAATCTTAGAGCAAACCAAACAGGCTGAGGTACCAAAATCATCCACGTCGATTCCAGAACAAGCAGTAGAAGAACAGAGTTAATTTTGAGTATTGTTCAAGAGTGTTCATGTATTTATGTGGCAATCATTAGAACTTAAAGTAGGCATAACTGTCCCTTAAGATGTCAGCATTTTAACTGAATTCAGTATGGTTATCAACTTATGTAATGATTTGGTTTGCTATTATAATTATTTGAGCAAGGACCAGTTCCTCCTGTAGATTATCACCCCAGTAGCCAGAAGCCAGAAGTAGTAAGAGGTAGCTGTGTTCATTGACCACAGCAGAGTACCCCCTTGAATTAAATGTTGTCTTTAACTAAAAATATTCATTGCTTGTCATGCCAAAACTTTGCAATAATTACAAAGTTGTTTTCTCCTTGTGTTCACCTAATGTGAGGCAGAGGGATCACTCCAAATGCTCATAGCATCTATGGATATCACAGAACTACAACCTTGTTCTCAAATGTTGGAAAAAATTCCCCCTTCACCCCAGTTCAAAGTTGGGGTAGAAATTTGTGTCCATCGATTGTATTGGTATTTCCAACATTGAACGGGAACGCAGGGGAAATTTTCAAGACAATATGTCCACGGTTGTAGACCCTGGGGAGGGGGGTACTCCCAGAAAAATTTGATGGGGGTGTGCAGCCTGCTTCCCAAAATGCTTACTCTATTTATGACCAAAACGGCTGAAAACTCATACCCTTTGGGGCTGCACATACCTTTATAGCCTACATAAGGGTGTACCCCCCCCCCCCCAGGAACTAGGCATTTTTGAATGACACAATCTCACAGCATTTTTTATGATGACAGATATAAAGCTTAGCATTGTTACATGTTCTTTATGAAGTGAAAAGTTTTGTGAATATGTTTAGTCATTTCTTATCAAAGATTAAGTCTTGTGTTCATTTGGTATTATTGTACCTACTTGTTATGACATGTTGAACAAAATAAACAGCTGACCAGCAAGTTTGATAAAAAAAGCTTTTACTTAAGTATTAATTATTGTAAGGATTTTGTTTCCTCTTCACACAGATGATGTTACATGTGTGTGGTTGAATCACTGATAAAAATTTGTAATGTTACAGTTGTTCTTTGACAGAGTTTGGCACCTTCTCAAAAACTAAATTATGACAGTCATCTTTGGTATAAGAATTTACTTTGATAAGAAATGTGTGCTTTGCATTCCTTATGTGTTTCAAAATCTGCTGCATAATCAAGGCTGTGGTCTAAAAAATGTAAGTTTTTTTCAGCCGCCCAAAGGCAAAAGCTAGTTGCCTGTGGCTCCTGCATGCTTCTAAAGCACAGCCCTGATATAAAATAAATATGTTTTTCTGTTTATCATTGGTCAGTGATGATGTGTCAACTCCACCAGACAACAACCATGCAATGATTCCAATTCTGTAGTGGTGTCCCCTCATAAAGCCATAGGTATGCATGGTATTTGAGCACTGTTCACTAGTTAAATGCTAAAGAAAAGTACAGATTGAAATTTTTCTTTACCCAGCCAGTCAATAAATCAAATTTAATATTAACATGTCTTTGGTTCAGTTTTGAAGCTGCTTTCTGGCCAACCTTTCTAAACGGAAAGACTTTGTAGGAAAATTGCAGAAGAATCTGACCCCACTAATGTATTACTGGATAGGGGAGGGGGTATCCTACTTACTGAATAACATACAATGCTCACCTGGTAATTTTTCAACATGTATGCCATTAAACTTGATTATCTTGATGTGCGTGCATAATTTTCTACAAAGTCTTACCTGTAATGTTGAGATCCTCAAACATACTTGTTAATGCCCACCATGCATTTAAAATTCAGTTGTAAATAAAGTAAGACAAAATCCGATAGAAAATCAAGCAATTTCAGTTTTTAGTGGGCAAAAATCCTGCACCAGAATGCTGTTGAGAACATGTATATTAAAATTGTTTCTGCATTTTCTAAAAGCTAAAGATATAAATAATAATTGCCTGAAATAACACCAAAAACAATTTCCCATGGGAACTCGAGAAAATAAATTTAAGTTCAGAGAAATTGTACAATCACAGGCAAAATTTCATCATCAGTTTCACTTCACCAGTACTTTCAAGTGTTTCATATGAACTTCAAAATTTGTTTTTGGCATTTGGTGCTGTTAGAATAGGCTTCTTTTGAGAAGTTCAAAACATTCCCACAGAAGTTTGTAATATGGTGCAAATAATTTTGGTACAAAGTTTTTGTCCACTTGTTACTCAAATGTCTGGTGTATTCCTTCTTAATGTACATTTAATATATCTATAGAGGAATAAAACACATTCCTTGTGGGTTCAACTCTTTTACTTGTGCAAATTACTGTTCTTCTGTTCCAAAAACGCAACCTATACGTACACTACAGACAGTAGTGATATGCCCAAATTCCTCAGATCTTGTTGTTTCATTTTATGACTCCTCTTGAGGCTTGCATACTTGTTTTCATGATCAATAATGGTAGGAATGTCTGCAGAACCATGCTCTTGCTTGCATATTTTGCTTACTTCACAAGCAAGACAAGAGATTGTTCCCCTGATAATCACAATTCCATGTTTCAAGCTTAATGTCTATGACTTGAATGATGTTTATGCTCATGTGAAGAGTGCTTGCTTTTGTGTCCTTCAGAATGTCTTTGTTTGTCTTGATCATGTTTTGAATATTTTTCTTTCTTTCTTGGAGAATGGTCCCTAATGTGGAATTAAGTATTAATTAATGAAAAAAGAAATGACTTGAACTGGTAGTTTGCTATCCAAAATTACTACCTTGGTTTATTCCATTTATAACAAAATTACTACTAGAAAACACCCTGAAAGAAAGTGCGTGAAAAAAAAACAGTTCTTCTGTGACTCAATAGAAACAGAATCAGCAAAAAGATCAGGCAAATGATGGACAAACCTCATTTGCAGGGTTTCTCATCTTCCCTCCCAGAGCGAGAGAGCTCTGGGAGACCAGGGGAACAAGGTTGATGATGGATGTAATGATAATTGAATAAACATGCAAATGATTTGTCTTTTGTTTTCTTGGGGAGTTTTCAAAAAGAAACAGACAACATTTTACCTGATGTTTCTATTGATTTACAGTAACACTTGTGAAAGTTTGGCAGAACCAAGCTGTGGAATCACTTGTTATGGCTTGTGTTCACAGCATTTCTCATCTCCCAAACTTCCACTCATGTTTCTAAAACTCAGTAGAAAAACTGAAATATTACAAGTTAACTTACTACTAACATCTATTTCAATACTGAAGCACCCCAGAAAATTATCAAAGAAAGAAAAGGGTACTGTAGATGTCACTCTTGACATTTACTAGTGACACATCACTACAGAGAACTTGTCCATGTGTGATTCTTGGATACGTAGGTTCACTAACAATACTAACATAGATTGTCTAGAATCATATTACACACTCCTGTTTATACACAGGTTGTTGAATACCTGTCTCTTCTGTGCTTGTGATCCCTTGCCTTTGCCAGTGTTTCTGTTTGATGTTTTTCGTCACCGTACTGATCAATTACAAGAAGCACAGTGTTACTTAATTTATCTTGATTTAGCATTTAAAAGTAACCCATTCACTCTCAGGAATTTCCCCCAAAGCAGCAATTTCTTGCACAATATTAAGCCTTTTTCTGACAACAGACATTGACTTACTTTATGACTTCTTGTGTGATCATCTGCTTTACTTTTCTTCTTTCTTTTTATTCTCTCATCATCCTCGTTACTACTGGGGCTCCTTCGTCTCTCCCTTTTGTCTCTCGTTCCTCTATCCTTTGGTTCATCTTCACTACTGCTGTAATGTGCCTTTCTTTCATGCCTCCTGTCTTTCTCTTTCTCGTCTGGTTTTCTGTTCCTTTTGTGATCATCATTGTGACTGTGCTTTATCTTCCTTTCTTCTTCATCACTGTGGCTTCCATGTTTTTGCCTCTTTCGTTTGTTTTCAGAATTGCTGTTGACATTACGTCCATCATCATCAAACACCAAATCATATCTTCATTTACTGAGTCAAGAGAAATGCTCGCATGAGGATTGTAGTCATAGGAGAAATCAAGCCATCAGCTTTCAGTGTCTTTTTGACCAATTTAGCTATTTCATTTATTTTATGTTTTCTTGACTTTTGCTGAATGATCAGGGCTCGAAAAAAACTTGAATTCCAACTTGCCCTTGGGACAAGTAGCTCTCAAATTTTGCTTGCCCTGGGCAAGTCATAGTTTGCAACAGTGGAAATGGAGACCATTACAACATTATAAAATGTATGTTTGTTAAAAGGATACCCTGTCATTTCTTTGTGTCCCTTGACAGTGAATTTAGGTTTGTCCTCGTCACTTTTGCTTGGGAAGACTGGTTTGGCTCCTGTTTTATAAATTAAAGCAAATATAAACTTATGGGAAGAAATCAAAGAAAATACAAAGATAGAAATGAAACTGACTTTGCTTGTGATTTGTTCCAATAGCCATCTTTGTAATAAAAACTAAACCTAAATAAATCTCATTGGAACAACATAATTTATTCAAAAATAATGTAGCATGATTGTGTTCTTGATAAGTGAAATGTGACGAGTGAACTGATCAACATGACACAAGTGTGTGACAAAAAAAAATTTTTGGTCCTTGACAAGACTCGAACCCATGACCTCCCAAACACCAGACGGGTGCTCTATCCACTGAGCTACGAGAACTCATGGAGAGCAAGGTCATTTAGGTGAATTCATATGTGACAGGCATCCTGCATACTGCTAGAATTGTTAATACTGCTCTGTCAAAGTCATCATGAGAAGTGAGAAGTGAGTAAAGATGGTGAATTCTAAGAAGAATATGCGTTGTTTTCAACTTAAAAAGTATTCTGTTAATAAATGATGATTGAATTACCCTGCTTTTGAAGCTGGACTTTTGCAACTGACTGTGAAAAATCAACATGAATTCGTCGGTCATCAATAAGTACATTGTCCATTTTAAAGTAAGCACGCTCACAGTCTTCAACCTGAAAAGAAAATGAGAAATTAAATGAATAAAAAAAAACCTTAAATTTTTATTTGAGTCACTAGAGGTCCTGTAAGTACACCATTATGTTTCTAGCAGTGTATAAAGTATGCACCTCTCTTTCTAATTCCTGTAATGCCCTTATGAGAATTAATGTTTTGATACCTAAACCACACCACCTTAAAGTACATGTAAATTAATTCTGCAACTCATAGCTAATAGGATTTGATTTCAAAATGTATCTTAAGACAAGTAACCTTATCAATTTTATTCGGGCATGTTCACTTGAGGTTTACAAGTACCTTTAGTTATACCTTGTAACTACCCTTCCTTCAGTTTCGTGAACTGTTTACAAAATGATTCACTTACATTCTCAAACTCAATGAAAGCATACTGAAGTGACTCCCCGTTCTTCTGGTCCCGTATGACTTCACAGCTGTAACCAAATAAATAACATCATGATTTTTATGTAAATGAATTGTGTTGCCAAAAGTTATCGATACGTTAAGGTATGACTGAGGAGCCTTTTCTTCATTGTCAAGTTTTGCAAGTTTGAATACCTGCAATGGGCTAATAATGGATGCAGCTTTCTTGAGACAGAGCTAAACATCACAACTGCACCAAATGTTTGTACCATCAACCAACTGAAGAGTATACCCGAGAGAAAATCTGGTGGACAACATTTTGATAACATGTGCAAAATTGTTTTAATTTAATATGTACAATTAGAACACACCTTTTAATGGGTCCAAATCTTGAAAATATTATCTCCAGGTCTTGATCTTGAGTGACAGGATTCAATTTACAGACAAAAAGAACATTGTCAGGGGGTTTAATGTCGGCATCGGGAATATCACCAACCTGAAAAAACAAGTTGTAATAAATTTTGTTATAGTAATGTAATGTTGAAGTACAATAATGGATGGAGAGTTTGAAGATGGCTTATTTGAAAAATAGTCATTACCTGACCAGTGGATTAAAAGTTTCAATTTTAACAGGCAAACAACCAATAATTAATTGGTAACCGGAAGACTTGTTAAGCCTAAAGGTTTCCACATTGGTTTGTTGTAGCATTAATACATGATCACACTTATTTTACCTGTGAACACACCTGATAGCTACTGACATTAATCTTGGTTGTCATTTCACCAAAACAGTGACAAGTTACACTGCTGGTTTAATGCATCATGTACAACCACATTCAAGGACTGATGTCGTGTGCACACGCTGGCCAACTCTCCTGGATTATCTAGTGATCTCTTTGTTACCTGGACAGAATTTCTCAGTCTCTTGTACGCGTCACCAGATCTCCCAGATATGATGGAAAGCACCTATTTTGGCTGATTTTGGGCATTTTGGGGGGAAAAAGTTTGTATATGTCAGGAGTTTCAGTACTGTTCTTAGCAGGAGGGTAACTGGTTTTCACAGCCAGGCAAAACGTTTTGAATTGAACTTCTTTATAAGAGAAACTTTCCCCTGGACGGTCAAACCAGACGGGCAAAATCATCCTTATGGTCGATCAATTTGCCCAGTGCTTGGCTCTCAATGAAACCACTGATACATGACACATTTTTGTGGTTGAATCGATGGAATTCTACTTTTCACAACATTTTAAGGACAAGAAGGTTTTTGAGAAAGTCTGATGTCAATATTTTTTGGTTGACATCTCTGCACTGTGTTGAAAAAAAAAGTATCAATTGAACAATAAGAGTCTTCAAACCACCAGAGTTTGATCTTTTTAAACCTACATTTAACTGCCTTACAAAATATTAATCATATCAGAGTAAAGCAATATCAGCTTTGTTGTTGCATTCTTTCATAAGGACCCACTACACAATGTATCTGACTAAATTTGGAACATACCATTTCAAGGATCTGTGTGCCAGCCTTGAGCTCTCTTTCTTCAATCATCTCATCAATCTCCTCCATAGTTTTACCCTTAGTGTCATCTATCTCCTCGTCAGCTCCGATGCGACCACTCTGAAAATAATGATAATTCTGTCATGGTACTTGTCAGTATGGAAAGCAGCACGCTGTTTCCAAGGTTCTGTCATACTGTTCTGTGATATTTGTTAGTTAGCTTGATTAAGCTACTTTTAGTATTCAATACTAATCATCACATCCGGAGGTCCAGACTAAATCATCAGAACTCAGCAAACCCAGCCTGTTTATTTGCACTTGAAAAACAAAAGTTTACAATCTGGAATTAAAAGGACCACAAACTTACATCAAGCTGTTCTTTAGTCGGTTCTGGAGACCGATCAGGTATTTTTAGGCCACTCGGATCGTCAAAAGGATCGTCAAGTATTACAGTGTGGTTTATTCTGTGTCAATCAAGAGAAGAGGTACACTATTCAATTGACCTGTGCTGAACACATTCAACAATACATACCACTTTTATCAGAATTTCAGGTGTTTTCTGACTTACAGTACTGCTACTTCATATTCAATACATGCAATCACAACTGTTAACCTGATGTCCTGGTAAGGCCTGTTGTCATCATCACAAATGGCATCATTCAGTTTGTCCAGGATATCAAATCCCTCAACAACTTCGGCAAACACGGTGTGAACACCATCCAGGTAATCAAGATCTTCTCCCAGGGTGATGAAAAACTGAAAGTAGTTTAGGTTATTGTTAGCAGAAAGTTATCATCTCAACAAGGTCAAAAGTGTCTGTTGTTATTAATACAAAAGAGACGGAAGAAGTCATACATGATACAAGGACAAATGGCTCTAATTTCATTAGCACAATGTATGAGAACAACCAAGCAGAGAAGACAAACATGCAAGAATCTCAAAATGATCACTACATGACTGTATTATAAAAAGAATTCAATTACAAGAAATAATTAAAGCTTCTCATGATTAACTAAAATGTTCAGATTATGCTAGGTCAATAATAAATAATTATTTAACAAGTATCTTCCCAGGGAATGTTAAAAGAAATTAATTTGGAGCCTAGCAACTTACTTGAGAACCATGCAAGTTATCTCCATTGTTTGCCATGGACACAGTCCCTCTCTTTTTGTGTTTTATACGTGGTTTCATTTCTGCTTCAAAGAACTTAGCTTGGTCTCCATAGAGAAACCTTGAGAAGATTGACAGAAACAGTGGTATAAGTATTGCACATCATTTGGTTTTAGTTACCTCCACATTCTAACACCACTGAGAGTAAATATTTTCTCTTTAGAAGCTCCAAATTTACTACTGCAGCAATAGCATTGATACCCTTCCAAAGAACCACCTTGTAAATTTGAAAAAGTGGCTAAAACTAAAGCTGATCACTGCCAAGAATGGGTTTTCTTGAGCTACCAGGACTCAAAAAAAAGTGCTGTCAGGTTGTTTAGGACATGTAGATTCTCCTCCTGGGCAAATAACTTTTCATTCTCACTTGCCCGATAGGTAAGGGACTAGTCAAGCTGTCTGCCAACTAAATCATTAAAAGAGCAAACAAAGACTCGCCCAGGGAAAGCAAAATGTGAGAGCTACTTGTCCCAAGGGCAAGCTGGAATTCACGCTTTTTTTTTGAGTCCTGACTTCCTACTGAAACAGTAGAGACTGGTTTCTTACGAGAGCTATTAGCATAAGGCTTTGGACATGTAAGAGTGTTAATAGCTAATTGTGAGTTTAAGACTTTTGAGTGAAGATGATCTTGGCAGATGATTATTTTAAAAAGGGGAGTTGGTAATTTCCTCAAGTGGTTGTAGCCATTTACGAGAGTGTTTGCTTCCGAGAGATTGAGTTACAAAGCTTGAGTGACAATTTACAGAGAGTTTCATCATGGTGGTTGTAACCAGGGCTGGTTGCTTACTAATGTGGTCACAAGAGGAGCTTTGACCATATTCACTTGAGATGTTGTGGGAAGGAATTAGCAACTAGTTAGTACCTGAAAACAGATTCCCCTCCAGTGCCACGCCCAGTTGGGTCCCCCGTCTGAGCCAGAAAGTTTGGCCACAAGCAAAGAAAACATGAAGGTTTGAAAAATTTGTTTTGAACTGTTTTTCATTAGTTCTCAGCTCACTATGCACTACTGCATCAGCTCAATAACAAGACCATTGTTGGTTGGATCTAAGCCTGAGCACATCATGAAAAAAACACACGATGAGAACCCTTTAAAGTAAGAACAAACCTTCCAAAGGAACATTCAAACAAAGAGTTTGTATGTCAAGGGAACAATTTGATAAAATGATACTTAATGTACCATACTTTGAGCACAAAAGTCTGTGTTACAGTCTGTCAAACTTCAAATTGCATTTAAATATCAGAGTTTCAATAAATTAAAAAAAAAAAAAAAAAGAGGCCAGTTATGGTTGCAATAGCTCACATTTTTCAGCAAGGCATGAGAAATTAGTCGTAACGCAGAGATCAAAGTTTTCAACCCAAAGGCACAAGACCAAGACAGGAAGGCAGGAATATTAGATCATGTGTACTGAAGGCATTTGCAGTCAAGTGTCATTCGATACCCTTGATCAACTCTCGATCGACACTCAATCAAAACTTGATCAATATTCGATCAACACTTCATTGACACCTCGGTTGACACTCCATCGACACTCCATCTACCTCTCAGTTGACAGTCGGTCGAGAATCAACTGACTTTCGATCGATGCATATGAGTCGGTTGACACTAGGCCGACTATCTACTGACTGTTGATCAAGTGTCGATCAAGTGTTGACCAAAGATCCATAGGGATGTCGATTGAGTATCGATTGAGATGTTGATTGAAGGTATCAATTGAGAGT
The DNA here is from genome assembly GCF_042242905.1 of Orbicella faveolata. NCBI lineage: Eukaryota > Metazoa > Cnidaria > Anthozoa > Scleractinia > Merulinidae > Orbicella > Orbicella faveolata. Next base: position 32,089,941 of record NW_028301539.1, read on the forward strand.
ATTGATCGAGAGCATCGATCGACACTCCACTGCAGCCTTTAGTACACATGATCCGGAATATTAGATGTCTCTCATGTTCATTGATGTCTCTCATGTTCATTGAATTGAGCAAGGCTGCCATTTGAAAAATTCTAGACAAGTGACAAAATGTTTCGCATTAGCTTCATTAGTTCCACACTGTATGTGACAACTATGTCTTGGACATAAACATCAGGTTAAATTATACTACAGATAATAAAAAAAAACTGGGGAAAAGGGAAAGAACCTACCTGCACAGAATGAAACAAGCAATAGTTATAATACTTTATCTTGCACAATTTTAAAAAGTTGAGACATGCTGAAAATGATAAAAGACAGGTGTTAACCAAGAGGGGTCTTCAAAGAACTACACTAGTCAATACACTGTTGAGTAGGTTCAATTGTTTCTTGTTTGTCCGTTGCTTTGTTTGCTTGTTTGTTCATTTGCTTGTTGGCAGCAGGGAGGTTGTGCTGGATGGGAGAGCTACCGAGGAAATCTGAATTTCAATCAATCTCAGGTTGTCGAAACGTCAGTCATCAACAACAGTTCTTTTCAGGACTACACTCACCCGGACGATCACACTATACGAACTTCATGTGTTTATTAGGAACATCAGTTTGGCTCAAGCTGAAGACGTGCTGTAACTGGTCTCCGTTGGAACACTGACATGCAGTTTCTAAACGGTTTATTTCCAGCATAACACCAAAATTTAACAAGTCGTCACATTCACACAGGACGAATTTCTACCAACCTCGCGGTCTTTCATCTGTGAACAAATCAATCACGATATCTCCCAGAGTCGTTTCAAGAAGAACAGACATCTTTCCTTCACAAAAACCTCCCACAGTAAGAAGCAAAACCAAGTCCAGGTCTTTTTGCTGATGTTTCAACTTTCCAGAGATGGATTCATGGTAAAAATTCTGTTTAGTTAAAAAGACAACTGCATAAAAAGCTGGGTTGAAAAGTTGTCAATAACGCCGTCATGTTGGGTTGCCACGCATGGAAAGTCCTGGGTCCTATGCTATATTTCATGCTGCTTACATGACACCCAGCACTAAAGAGCGGGAGTTTCGATCCTGAAGTAAACAAAATGGCTTCGAGTGAAGAATTTTTTAGTCGTCTCCGTAAGCTAGCTTCCACCGTCGACAAGGAAACCAATGAATTGAAAGAGAATCTGGAAAATTCTGAAAATTCTGCTTACAATGAAAATCGTGCCTGCCTACTGCTACGAGAAACTCTTGCAGAAATTAAAGATTTGAAGGTGAGGTACAACTTTAGTTAGGCTTAAAAATTGTTATTAGTTTTGGAAGTTCCTTAAAAAGGGACTTCCAAATGAAAAACCCTTCTTAGCGATTTTTACTTTCTATTACTTTCTTAAATGCACATTTTTAATTATTAAGATTAGTACAGATCATTTTGGCGAATTGTACAGCGCCTAGAGCAGGCATGGATAGGCGCTATATAAATATTTATTTATTATTATTTATTATTTATTAAGAAAATCTAATATGACAAAATTCGACGAGGGTTTTTCGTACAAGAATTTTTAAAAAAGATTCGCGATCGTTGTAGAACTGCAACATCCTTTATAGCTTTCAGGAACCTAAACAATATTTTCATGAACCGGTCCTGCAAATCCGTGTAGATCTTCACTTATCCACCTAAGGATTCTCAAGAAGATAGATATATTAAAAAGATCTTCGAGGAACTTTCAAGAATTTTCGCTAGTCCAGGAAATGCTGAATTTGGTTTGTGTCGCTGGTGAGAGTGCACAAAATATTATCAAGTGAAAATTCTGTTATAAACTTTTGTAATTAAGCTGTTTATTTACTCCAATTTTTTGTTACAATTATCAAAGATACTTACTAACTTTGTTAATGTATATCAGCTTGTCTTTTAATTTCGTGTGTCTTCCTCACCCTCCAGAGAGAAATCAACACCAAAGTTGAAGAAGTACAGCAAAGATGTACATTTGGAAACTTTGTCTCCACTTGTGAGAGACTCATGACTCAAACAAAGGACCAAACAAATGAATTAGAGGCTCACCTTGAAAAGTATGGATACATCAGGCCTAAAGGTATAAAACTATAAATACATTGTGGTAAATGAATGGGGTTGTGTGACTGGCTAAATAATCCAATCATGGAAGAAGAGCAACCTTCTCTGCGTGTAGCTGTTCTAAGAGAGGACTCTATCCACTAAAACAAAAGTGGGGGTGGGGGGGGGGGGGGGGGAGGGTGTCCAGTGTATAGCATTTTTCCATTCTCAAACAATGGGGGCGTAAACTTCAACAGGAGATTGGCCACCCAGTTTACAAAATTTTATGTTATTATAATTTTTATTTTCTCATCTGAGATTTAGCCATGACTTGTGTTTAGTGACTGGGTTTTGGAGGTGTTGAATATGGATGAATTCCCTGTAATCCCCTCCCAGTTAGCAGTAGCTCTAGCATCAGCTCTGGTAAGTTAACCCACCGTTGGCAGCTCAAGCTGAATGCATGAGAGCCAATTTCAATGTCCCTGATTTATAGTGAGTAATATCAGGAATATTAAATGTAGAAATAGCATCAACTCTGAAAAAAAGAATCCAAGTTCCAAATGGGATTTGAACACATGACCCTCTCTGGTCTAGCCGGATGCTAGATCATGGAGGGTTGTGGATTCAAATCCCATCTGGAACTCGGATTTTTTCCCGAGTTGATGCTATTTCTACATTTAAAATTAACTTTTGTCAAGAGAACAATTGCACCATATTTCTTTTTCTTTGAGACAATTTACCTGATCTGATCCAAGTTGGCTCAAACCTCCATGAAGACAGTACAAGGTGGGTAGCTGGTTAAACAAATCTAATGAACTCATCTTGATAATTATTTTGAAATTTTGCTCTCAGCTTTTGTGAGTTGTTATTCTGTTCAAGTGAACTTTAAACTTATTATTACATGCAGACCTGATATGTTAACTAATACAATGTTCACTGGTTTGATTTTACTCAGTGTTACTATGACAACAAACCACACCCTTTCAAGCTCTGAACAGTCTGACAACACTGAGGATGTCCCATTTGAGAATGCATCAGATAATGAGCAGGGCACCCCCATGGAAACAAACCAATCTGATCAGATCGAAAACACAGGTGACTGCTGATAATCAATCATGGAGTTAGAAGGATCTATAGAAATTCAGTTAAAGATTATTCCATACAATCAGACCAAAGTTCTCAGGTTTTAGTGTGTAGGCTTCAATTGTTTTGTCGTGCAACCCATTGTTTTTAATAACTTAGTAATTAGATGAACATTTTCAGAAAACCAAAAAAATGTCAAGTATCTTGACTAGTAATTATTCTACATGCCAAATGATTTATTTTTTAGTAATAGAAAATGCTGAAGACCTTCTCAAGACTCCGGAGCCACCAGTGACATTCACCAAAATGATTGAGGTTACTCCACAAAGACCATTAATTGGTGCCAAGGAGGAAACTGCACAGGGTGACATTCAACTTACACCTTGCACAACTCCAGAACCTCCGCAAACAACCACACCCATGATAAAACTACGACTGGCCATGGAAAGCACAGGCACCCCAAGTAGAGACACTTCAACACCACAGGGTCTGCCACCACAGCCAGTGACTGTTACACCAATGATTAAACATTCAAATGAAAGAGCCAAGACTCTAACAAGCTTGTCACAAGAAATGGGATCCCCTGATCTACCAGTACCACCCACCATGGGTACCCCAGGGCTCAAGACAATTGTTACTGCTGGAAAAGAATCTCCCATTGCTGTGGCTGAGTTGTCTTTTAATTTGGACAGCCTGCCACCTCCCCCTGACATCAAGTCTGTTCAGATTCTAAAACCAGGTGTGTAAAATCAGAGCTGGGCTTACTGTTGAAAAAAATAGAGCCTAACAAACATTTTAGTGGTTTGGTTGGGCCATTTTGCAAATTAAAAGTCAAGTTTTGTAATTAATAAGTTTTGTTACCTTTGAAGAATTGCTTTTTCTGGAGGGAGGAGTGATTACTTACGGAGTTCTGCAGTAGCTATTAACAATGGTGCCCAGAGATCACTGTAAATGCAAAATTTCTAGACGTATATACATGATTTCCTCAAAGGACATGTTGTGGTGTTAAAAAAAAAAAAACTATTGTGATGTCACAAAACTTGGTGTGGATCATGTTGCAAACTTTTCAACAGCAAAACCCTGAGACATTGTTACCTGAATTAATGGGCGACAAATAGTCCTGTGTAACAATTACCATTGTCAGAATGTTTCATTATTTAAAATCCTTTTTTACATCATCATTACAGCAGTGAATAATTTTCAATTTGCATCTGTGCTATGAAAGAACATGTCCACATATTTAATCTCCCTTCTCATTTAACAGATGACATTGTGGTACCTCAAGCTGCCTGTATGGCAGATTACAGTCAACATACCCAGCATGTGTTTGTACAACCTCTCAATGAACGAGAGTATAACATTATACCAGTTTATGTGGCCAACCAATTTAGCCTGGAATGCATTAATCAACATCTCCAGACAATTAATGCATTCTTAGCAAGCAATAGTCAAGGTAAGTGCTTGAAGAGGTCATCACTGAAAAAGTAAATCAACTGTTCCTCTCAGTTTTTCCACAAGACCATAGATGAACATTTACTTATTTACTGCATGTGTTACTTACATCCATGGCATTGCACAAACACCACTACTAAGTGACACCAACCTTTGAAGTAAGGTTGTGAAAAAGATACCTTTGTCGCACCCACCGCAAACCTTTGCTGTCTTTTGATTAACTATTATGGGCTGCCAAAACAGTCTTACATCAATGGTGTCAGGATTTCAACTTTGACGACGTAACAATTTATAAATGTAAATAAAAGTAAGAGCAACAGCTTCTTGCACAAGTTACCTTATTTCAGCATTATGGTCATTTACAAGAATTAACTGTGACATACAACCCATTAACTCTGACTCCATTTTCCTTTTCCCTGCAACATCTTGGGACTATCTTTGTTCCTTCTCTGAAAGAGATTTCACGGGAAAGGATGCTTGGCAAAACCGCACTGATCATGCTTGTATTTCACAAAACATTTTTTGCGCTTTAATTTTAGATCAGTCTGAAGCGAGTTCTATTCTTGAGCAGGATCTTAGAGACCTTCTGAGCTTGGGAGCAGCTACAAAAGCATTCATGTTGGCCTTGGTAAAGACAGGGAGGTTAAAAGTAGCTGGAAAGAGCATAATGTTCCTGAACCCTGCACAAAGAACTCAAAATAACAGATGCATTGTCTTCCTAAAATAGCAACAATGGACTAGCATTTCGTATGTTGTTCTTAGCTTACCTTCTTTCTTCCATGCAATAAGGAAGGAAAATGAAGAAAGAAAGAAGGGTCAGCACTAAGCCTTCATTGGCCTGGTCTTTAAACATAAAATAATGGTGTTGCAAGTTCAAGTACAGGTTTGTTTTCAATTTTTTAAGGGAGCCAGGGCTCGAGATTAACACTTACGTACAGTACCATAGGCAATTACTTTCAGGTTAGTGAAATTCAGATTTGCCTAGCAGGTTTAATATTTCTACTAGCCTCAGCTATTCTTGTAACATTTTTAAATGAAAATCAAACTTGGCATTCTTGTCATTTGTAATAATCTGCACATAGGAAAGCATGAACAGAGAGCTGAACAGAATGTTATGGAGAAAACGTATTAATAGTTATTTATTACTTTACTTTAACTCTCCAATTACAACAGTTTTTATTAAGAGTTTCAATTCCAGACATGTTTAGCTGTAGTGAAGCATGCAAAAAAATTAATAATTATGTCCTGAAAACTGAGTAGTGAAAAATTTGGCAAGTTAATTTAACCACACTTTTAGCAGTGACACTAGCCAGCAGGACAGGTGCACTTAGTTTTGAGCCCTGTTAAGGGTCAGCCATTGAACTCTGGGTCAAGCAGTCTTGATCTGAGTGCTGACTAATGTCTGTGTCGTGTTCTTGGGGAAGAGTTATAAGACACTTAACATTCACAGTGCTTCTCTCTCATCACTCTTTGGCCAAGAGTGCTTATATGTATAATCAAATACTGGCAAAGCATTAGAGCAACCTGATGAAATATGGCTCTGTGCAGACTTTGCCTCTTCGTAGCTTGGATTTCTAGAAACCCCTTATTTCTACAGCGTAGGTCGGAAGATTGGAGATAGTTTTAAAATTTAATTGTGTAAGTTGGTTCTGAGAATATGGTAGTATACTTCACAACATTATTTTGTTGACTTGTTTAATCATTGTGACATTTAGAATTTGTGTTAATGCAAGAGGAAGGAGCCCAAAGTAAAGTAAATGTGAAAGGACTTCAGAGAAGCACTGTTTAATACACTAAAGAATGTTCCTACAAACTGTTGCAAATGTTAATTTCTGCATGGACAGTGCTCATTGTGTTATTTCTGTTATCAAAACATTCTACAACCAGGTGTTATTTCTTCTTTTTAACTTTGTTTTTCTGTGGTGATGTTTCTGTAGTGTCCAGTTGTCTTTTGAGTCCTTTCATTTTCCTGGTTTGTAGCTTGCCATAGTCTTGTCGTTGCATGTGCACTTGCCCTTCTTTGGTGCCAAATGCATCATATGACATATTCTTCACTTTCTTGGGCTAGAAAAAAAAAACACAAATCCTGACACAATTGCACTGCACATAACAATAAAATCATAGGATCTTTATGATGAAAAGAGACTTTGTCATACAGAAACAGCAAAATAAACTGTTTTCTTCACGAGTTGTTTATGATCCCGAAAATTAATCCTCCAAGCATTTTGACCCATTGAACAGTTGTGTGGAGCACTGAGCACAACAAAACATTATCACAACAGTGAACTCTCTGAGGCAGATATCATTGGGAGCAGAGCTCTCTATCTGTCTGCTTTAGACAAATCTCCAGTCTAGAAGACCTCAGCTGCAGAGAAACAAGTGAAATTCAAATGGAACAAGCAAGACAACTATGTCTGCCTAAGGGAGGAGTGTGCCTTATGATGGTGTCCATTTGTGAAACTTGTTTTATGCTTACCTTCACTACCCTTGGTACTTTTGTAGCAGCTTTCATTAAATCATCTGATGCCAAATGCGTTCTTCTTAGTACCAAGTCTAGTGATGGGCCCATTTCTTCAACCTCAACTCGTGGAGTACGGCTTCCTGATTTCTTCAACAACACTCTGAAATAAATTTAAACATTTTTCTTGTTTGGAAACAGTGGTACTGCCACAGGCTATCAAGACTATAGACATGGTACCATCTAGTAAATTGATAATGGATCTTATGTGCTTTGGAAACTAAATATCGCTGACAACAGCTCTCCTTGAAAATCAAGGCTTTTATAAACTTGGAAAGCATTCATGACCATTCACAAAGTTACAAATTGAAAGGTCAATCTCATATTTGCTGCAAATGCTTTTGGTAAACCATGAGAAGCAAAGTTTAATGGTCTAAGAGCTTTTGTTAATATTCATACCTGTAGCTTCTGAGATAGATTTTATCATCAACAGCTGTAAATTGAAGCACATGTTCTAGTCCCTGTAACCTAACTTTCTCAATTACTGGTCCTCTGTAAAAATCTGCAAGGGACAGCAACAATATTACAAGACCATTATAATGTTTGTTGGTATTGTAAGATCTCTTTACCATAATATGTTTGGGTCTATTCTTGATGCTGACTTCATTTCTCAAACATTAGTGATGCTCTAGTAATCATTATTTAACCAGCATACTCCTTCAGTTTTACAATTTAACACTCTATCAGTAAAGGTCGTGCTAAAGAGATAAAATTTGACCATAATTTTTTTAAATTACACAGGTACTCCCTCATAATCTATGACCATTCAGCACCATGACATGACATTACTGTGACAATGCAAATGTTTTAACCCACCTATGAGAATACTCTTCAATCGTTTGTAAGTTGCATCATTTTCAAAAACTTGCCCAGAAAATAACAAACAGGGTTTTGTACCAGCTGAACACTTGCGAGTCTGCAAAAAAATATAAATGGCATTCTATCTCCTTTAGTCTCCTAGCTAACTCCCTAGGGTGAACAAAATTCACCACTCCCTAGGGAAACAACAACTTGAACTTTCAACTCGCACACGATCAGGTTGCACAACTTGAAATGTTGGCAGATTTTTTTTCACAGTTTTTTCTCTTTTGAGCTGGGAGGTATAACAAACACTAAATGACTGGCCCCATATACCACAGGAAAGATTGAGTTTTGTTTCCTCTCGAGCTGACATTGAGGGTCTTGAGGAAACAAAATTCACTGTTTCTCTTGGGGCTAGTCATTAGGTGTTTAAATGACTTCTCAGTCAATGTTATAGTCAAATTTTGGTGTCTTGTTAGTGGTCAAACTAACAGGGATACATTGGTCCTCTACTATGCGTTACCAAAAATGTAATGCAAAAATGTCTTGCAAATCTAATTTATAGTGGTCATGCACTTAGCTTTACAAGCCCTGAGCTTAGCCAGTTTACAGGCATGCCACTGAAACAAAGGAAACAAATATTTCAAATAAACAGAACACAGTTAAAATCCCAACTGGCAGGAGGCAGTGCTCTGTTTTAAGTGGCTGTGCTCTTTTTTTCATTGTTATTTTTTCACATTGCATGTATTTATTTTTATTGTAAAATTTTTCTGGGCGCAAAATAAAGATTGTTGTTGTTGTTGCAAAGCAGATTTATATTAACCATGCAAGTCTCCAATATCAAAATAGAAATTATTCATACAAGTAGATATTGGTGTATAGGCAAAAGAATTTGCTTAGTATTTGAAAATATATATATATATATGCTCCTCTAAGAGTTGGGCGCTTTTTGAAATCCATTCACCACAAGGAAATAGAATTTTTATATATATGTATGTATGTATGGATGGATGGATGGATGGGATGGATGGATGGATGGATGGGATGGATGGATGGATGGGATGGATGGATGTATGTATGTATATATATACATTAAAAACGGTTATTAAACTCATCGCAAATAGATGAGCTTGGGAACTGGTGCCTTAAAGGTTAGCGGGGTGCCAAAGCCATAAGCCGCTAGGAGGTATCCATGGCAACCCTGGAAAGCAGGAACCACCCAATGAGCGTCCGCTAACCGGCACCGTCACACTGAAAGAAATTCAGTGGAATCTACTTACCTGGGGAATACTTACCCTGACCAAGAACAAAACGGGAGGGAGGAGAGGGTGCAAGAATCCGCAATGATTCGCGAGCAAAGCAGTGCAACTGATCCGCAACAATCAGCAGAATACACTACAACACTATTATGCAATGAACCATAAACCCCTGCAAAACTCCTGAAGGCCGCCCCACAGGTCACGTACTCCCAAACGCGGAAACCGCTGGCTGCATAAGCTCATATTTAACTTGCCTAAATGATATTAGCTGGATGGGCACACTAGCTAGCTGCATTAGCTCGAGTTTAACCTTGCCTAAATGATATTTAGCCACATTAAAATGCCTCAAGCCAACAAAGAATGCCACTGCGTCAGGAGGATCAATGAAGATTCACAGTCCAAGCCTCACCGCAAAAATGAATTTAAAAACGTTCGATAAAGCAAGGACGGACAACTTCTGACGGTAAAAAAAGTTAAAAATTTAATAGAAAAACGTTTCGGTCTTAGACCTTCATCAGTTACCTGATGAAGGTCTAAGACCGAAACGCTTTTCTATTAAATTTTTAACTGTTAACTGATGAAGGTCTAAGACCGAAACGTTTTTCTATTAAATTTTTAACTTTTTAACTTTTTTTACTGTCAGAAGTTGTCCGTCCTTGCTTTATCAAATGTTTATATATATATATATATATATATATATATATATATATATATATATATATATATATATATATATATATATATATATATATATATATATATAAATAAAGTTAAGATGCTTCGAGCCAACAGGGATGCCATGCGCCAGAAGGATCCAAAAGGATTCGTAGTCCAAACCTCGAGTAATGAAATTTGTAGGCAATTGTGGAAAATGAGGACGGACAACTTCGAGCGAAAAAAATATATATATACAGTAAAAAATCTAAGAAATCTAAAAAAAAGGTTTAAAAATTTTCCATTTGTAACAACATTTAATCCAAATTTACCTGATGTTGGTCGCATCATCAGAAAACACCTAGGTATTTTGGAATCCAACCCCAAATTAAAAGAATTTTTTCCGCCAAATTCCATCATAGCCTCTTTTCGAAGATCTAAAAACCTTAAGGAGTTGTTAGCGCCATCTCGTTATGGCTCTAACACTAAGATTGAAGAGGTTGTTGAGGTTAAGGGTTGCTTTAAATGCAAAAGAACAAGATGTGATCTCTGTCGCAACTACTTTGTTGAATCAAATTCTTTCCAAAGTTTTCAAACAGGCAAGAGCTATAAGATACGATTGAAACTTTCCTGTGATTCAAAAAATATCATTTATTTGGCTTCGTGTAAGAAATGCAACTTACAATACATTGGCTCTACAACAACAGATTTTAGAGTTAGATTTCGCAACCACAAGTCTGCTATGCTGACCAAGAAAAAGACTTGTGAGGTAGCGGTGCATTTCAACAGAACACCGCACGACTTAAACGACTTTTCTTTCCAGTGTATTGATCAAGTGCAGATAAATGCAAACAATACAAGTAACATCAAAAAGCTTTTAATCACTAAAGAGGCATATTGGAGTGCACAGTTGTTCTCTCTGGCACCTTTTGGCTTGAACAAACGTCAAGAATTCCACTCGAAAAAAAGAATAAACTACAATTAGCGCAAAAATAACTTGCAAATTTGGCGGTTATCTTAGTTCAGGTGTTCAAAGGCCCTGACCTTGGATCTTGTTAGCTTTGTTAGCGCTAGGTTTTCTCAGGGGCCCCCATCGGGGAATTTATTACATTATTGTTGTTTAAGGGCCCTGTTTAGGGCGCCTGTTGTGCCTTGCCGCGGCATAGTTTCAAGGGCTTTGTTTGGGGATTTTGGGACCGCCTTTTTTGAACATTGAATATTTTACACGCGGGTCTCTTCACACTTTCGGCTGACTCGACGAATCGCGTTACTTTTTTGATATTAATCTTATTTGTATTATATTCGATTATTTATTCTTATTTGGTTTGTGTCTTGAGTTTTGTACCGCATTGTCATAGTATCTCGCTTAGTAATCACCGATTGTTTATCATTGGTTAATTTTTTCGTTTTCATGTGTTACCACGCCCTGTTATGTAATCATCTTTGTAATATGATGTCATTTTTTATACTGTAAACTTATTTAAGGTTATTGTAATTTATTATTCACTTGCACTGCAACTGATGAAGGTCTTTGACCGAAACGTTTATTTTTATTAAATTTTTAAACCTTTTTTTTAGATTTCTTAGATTTTTTACTGTATATATATATTTTTTTCGCTCGAAGTTGTCCGTCCTCGTTTTCCACAATTGCCTATACACACACACACACACACACACACACACACACACACACACAAGCAGAACCTACAAACCATTTACAAAACCCAACAACAAACTACTATACGTCCATCGACAGAACAACCACCCCCCGCAACTACTAAAGAACATCCCAGAAAACATAAACAAAAGGCTAACAAGCATCTCATCAAGCCAAAAGGTTTTCTACGAAGCCATACCCCCGTACCAAAAAGCTCTAAATGAAAGCGGATACACCTACAAATTGACATACAACCATCAGCCCATACAAACACCGAGGAGAAACCGCAAGAGAAACATCACCTGGTACAATCCCCCATGGAACTCCAACGTCAAAACCAACCTAGGAAAGAAGTTCCTCCACATAGTCGACAAATGCTTCCCAAAGAACCACCCACTTAACAAGATCTTCAACAGACACACGCTCAAGCTTAGCTACTCCTGCATGCCCAACATGAAATCCATTATCTCGTCACACAACAAAACACTCCTCTCCGATTACAACACAGCCCCAACACAACAACCCAACAAACAGTGCAACTGCCGAACAAAAGACGAATGCCCCCTTCAAGGTAAATGCCTTGAAACGAATGTGGTATACCAAGCAACCGTAACAACCGACACAAACAGAATCATACGTAGGACTCACAACAAACTTCAATGAACGTTTCAGAAATCATACAACATCCTTCCGACACGTCAACAAAAGAAACAGCACCGAACTGTCAAAACATGTATGGAAACTGAAAGACGCCAAGAAACCATTCAATATAGCATGGAAAGTCCTCAGAAAATCCAAGCCTTACAACAACGTAACTAAAAAATGCAGTTTATGTCTTTACGAAAAATTTCTAATAATCTGCAGGAAAGACCTATGTAGCCTCAACAAACGTAATGAATTAGCAACTTCGTGCCCTCACAGAAACAGATATGTACTCAAAAACCTTAAGATAACGTAACGCAATAATCAGCACCATAGCAACTATTTGAATTTGTATTTAACTGCCAGCATTTAAATTAACCGGTCATTCGTTGATGTTGCCTGATGAGTGTGGTCACTTGTTGACCATATGAAACAGGTCTGTAGCAATAAAACGATGAATCACTCCTGAAGTCCTGAACTACATTTAATGAATATACTATGCTCCTCTAAGAGTTGAGCGCTTTTTGAAATCCATTCACCACAAGGAAATAGAAATATATATATATATATATATATAATAATAATATAATATGCCATCACCATTATAATATGCCGTTATTATTATTATATCATAATAATATTATTATATGCATCTTTTAACATAAGGAAGCTATACACTACCCTACCATGAGGTGGTTTTGCTCTGTGAAAAACACACTTGACTTATCAGGGCTTGAAAAAAAAAATTGAATTCCAGCTTGCCCTTGAGACAAGTGGCCCTAAGATGGCTTGCCTGATCCCCTGCCCATTGGGCAAGTGAGAATGAAAAGCTGCCTGCCCAGCAGGAAAATCTACTTGTCCCAGACGACTGGATGGCACTTTTTTCGAGCCCTGCTTATAGGTACACATGTAGATTTAATAGACATTTTATGATGGAATCTTAAGGACCAAATGCATTCTTGTCTCACCTTTATCTCATTTAGAGATATAAATTTGTCAATTCCTAATTCAATCATGTCCAAGATATGACCATCAAAACAACGTCCTAGGAAGTAAACAATTGCTTTATGAACTGTAATCAAATGCTAGAGGTACAAGCATGTGTTGACTTATATGAATAAAAATAATACAGTGGTCATTACTGAGTGCTTAAAAAACAGACATTTCATGGATGGTTTTCACACCACCTGTTACAGCCAGCACAAGCACCAATGAGTTAATACGTTTCTCATAAATAAAGAAGGACTAGTCCACACACGTTTGGACATATAACAAGCACCTTTCTTATCCTACATAAGAACCTAAATAGCCCATTGCAAATTCTCAGTAAACACCACATGTATAAGAATTTTTTGGAGGTAACCTCAAGAAGTCTAGCTTCATATAGATGGATGTTTACTGTAGCGCAAAGAGATCAACATACCAATGACAAGACTGTGAGGTCTTTTCTTGGAATGTGAACCAAAAAGGAATAAAGATGCATCATTTCTAACACTGAAGAATTCCTGAAATAAATCAGAATTTGCAGTCAATTAAATTCTGTGAGTTGACCTTGTAAATCTCAAGAAAGACCGTCACCTTGGGTATTGTTTTCAACATTTACCTGTCTGAAAATGTCATAAACGTTGGGATGACTGTTCAATAATAATACTGTTATTTTTTTTTCCAAAATGAGCAAAACTAAGCAAGACACGGCAATAACATTTTATAATTCAGTTTCTAATTTGCAACATTCACCACAGTTGATGATAGTGCACATTGTACCAAACGCTTATTGACTGAGTGTGAGGGCCAGATAGGAAAATATTTGGCTCAAAGTCAAGATCAGGGTTATCAAAAGTAGCTCACTAAAAATGGAAATCACCATCTACCCCATGATCTCGGGCGGCTTTTCTACTGAAGTACTGGTCTGGTTTTTTAGCAAAAAATGGCAAAATTGGTCATTTACACAAACAATTAAAGTCTGTATATGAGACCTGGCTGGTGACATTTTGTTGGCTACTTAGACAAGACGCTTTACTCTCACAGTGCCTCTCTCTACCCAGGTGCATAATTGGGTACCAGGGAATTTAATGCTGGGTGGGCAACCCTGTGATGGACTAGCATCTCATCCAGGGGGGAGAAGAAATACTCCTAGTTGCTTCATCCTGCAGAAACCATAGATAAGCGCTGGCCTGATGGGCCACTTGGCTCGTATGTAGACTTTACCTTTTACATATTGTACTTACTAGAGAAGTGTGATCTTCAAATGGTCTCATGATATTTTTCCTACAATCATAACACAATTTCAGTACATTTGAAAAACATCATAACCACCTAATAAGAGGCCTTCGACGGAAAACCATCACCTAGCTAGATGATAAATTTGTAATAAATGTATTTTTTTGTCTTGATGTACCACTATCAGCGAAAGAAATGTCTAACAAAAATTCTATCAGAATAGGCCCTTTGCAGCTGGGGTCACGTGACCACATTTTTTCTCAAAAAAATTTCTATTATGGGCTATAACTTAAAGAATGCCAGAAATGGAAAGAGCATATTGAAAATACCAAAATGGCCAAGTTTGAGGCCCCCGTCTACAAAGGATGAGATTTTACGACGGTCTGAATTTTTAAAAAATAAGAAGATTTGTATGGAAAAAGTTGTTGGAGAGCAAGGCCTTGCTCTCCAGCAACAATTTCCATACAAATCCTCTAAATTTTCTGAAAATTCAAACTGTCGTATAAACTTACTCTTTAATGCAAGGGACCTCAAACTTGGCCATTCTAGTATTTTTAATATGCTCTTTCCATTTCTGGCATTCTTTAAGTTATAGCCCATAATAGAAATTTTTAAAAGAAAAAATGTGGTCACGTGACCCCAGCTGCAAAGGGCCTATTAAAAATCTTTGGAGGTTTAGAAGTTATAAGTACATTTATAGCACTTACCTTTGAAACATGACTGAATTGGGCTTTTTAAGTAAACACTGCAAGATAAAGAAACAAAGATTGGCCACAGGATACTGATTATATCACTATTTAATGGGTATCTAGTTCACAGAAATTAAATCCTGAACTATTTAAAGTGTTACAGGTAACTGACTGCTTCAGTTAATCACTCTGCACCATTTCTTTTTTGTTTAACGGTCTCCACGAGCAAAACAAGTTCCTGCTTTTCACAGGGGCTCTTCCCAGCAAACCCTTTACTGACTTTATTACTCCATATTATAAGTAGGCTAAAAGAAATCAAAACTTCAAATGGTGGCTGAACGACCTTGTTTATTTACATTTGGCCGGCCCACAGATTAATTTACACCGCCTTTCCTGTAACTTACAAGGTCTTTCATGGCTTGAGTCACTGTTTCGCTGGTCCTACCACCTCGTATGAACAACGCAGTTTTTGTGTTTTCCAAATCTTTGGGAGCACGTTGTTCGATTGCACGCTTTCCACGATGTGTTTTAGGACGTCTGATAAGAAAGAAAGCACAGAAAAGCCCAACAGAAGGTAAAAAAGGATACGTAAGTATCCGACATTAAAGAGAACGAGGGACAGGTCCAACGTGAAAAAGTATAAAAAGATAAAGTATCTTACACGACTCCAGTAGCCGCCATCTTGATTCCAGTACCTCGTGGAGAGCTGGTGACTGGAGTCAAAGGAGAGAGGGCCTAGGTTCGAGGTCCTCGCGTCCCAATCTTTGTAAATACTTTGCTCATTGGAAACAGCCGCAGATCGCTTTCGTTTTCTCCAAAAAAACAAAACCGCCCTACTGGAAAGACGATTATAAACATTTATTGGATGAGGTTTTTGTGATATCCAGAATAAACATGGTCGAGGCAGGAGGTAGGGGTTATCAGCCGAAGCCGAGGCTGATAACCCTCACCGAGACCTTGATTATTCTGGATACCACAAAAACCAAATCTAATAACTGCTTTATTATACACTAAACGAAAAAAAAAATATGGAAGTCATGTTTTTTGCTTCTTCACTAACGGCAAGCAACACAAAGCCCACGAACTTGACGTACCGCGGTCATACATAACATGATTACCCTTGACCTTGAGTGTCCTTGACATGATTATTGTATAATCCGCAGCTAGATGACGTCACAGGTGCTGATTTCGAAAATTCACTGTACGCTTTCGGCCAATCAGAAAAGAGATAATGAGTTCAATGTATAATCAGCATAACCGATCTTTTAACAATACGTAAAAATTCTTTACAATATGTCCATGATATTCGCTTTGATTTTCAAGTAATTTATGTTTGCAAGGCTAAAAAAGTTAAAAAGTAAACACACCGAACGTTTCCGACACTCGGTCATCTTCGGGGTAAGTAAACAGTCCGCTAATTGCGTATTTAATATATCAGTTACGTAATTCCGGATGGGAACAGTTTCGCAAAATAGCGATGACCCTGTCTGTTTAAAGATGGCTTCCCGGGGTATCCAATCGATGGAAACCGATGATCGGAAATTCAATTGATCAATCGATATCAATCGATAAAATTAGTTAATTGGTATCGATTGGTATCGGCCAATCGATGACCAATCGATAACCACAAAAAAACTGTTCACCGATTGCTATCGATTGGCTCAGCAACCTCGTACAGACGTCACGCACGCTACCTGTCCGATCATCCACCATTTTTCGGAAGCCCTGGGAACGAAATTGGTAAAACAAATTCCCAGAGAGAAGACCCAGTCTTCACAACGCAAAGAATATACCCTGTTGAACGTGTACTCGAATTACCCACTTGCCCGTCATTGCCTTTCCTTGTCATAATATCTACGCAAGACGTCCGGGTAGAGGGTTTACTGAATATAAGGTGCATCGTCAAAGGCTATCATCTTTGCCGTTTTAAGGTGAACCTCGGTGAAGTGTTAACTGTAAACAAGAAGAGGGGAGAACGGGGAAACGCGTTTAAAGTTGTAAACCATCGTGGACAGCTCGGCCACCTACAGTCCGAGCTTGTGGATCCTCTTTGGCCACTACATGCAGATATTTCTGTGTTGCTCTCCTGTTAACATTAAAATGAAATGTGTTTACAATTACTGCGTACAAAGTTGTTTTTTATGCGTCGATTCCGATTCCGTCAATCTGCAACCAATCGATACCAATTTATCTAGCGATTGGTATTGATAATCGATACCAATCGATAACCACACGAATCTTCGCCATCGATTGGTCATCGATCATCAATATCAATCGATTAATTGATATCGACTGGTATCGATTGATAGACTACGAGTAGTCCCTCTTTCGCGCTAACCTCTAGGATTTCGCGCGGCCATTTTTTTCTCGCGGTTTTCTTTCGCGTTACGCACGACGGACTAAGCGAAAGAGGGACTACTCGTAGTCTAATCGATTGATATCGATTGTCATCGATTATCGATTCCATCGACTGGATACCCCGGGTGGTTTCCATTGTTGGATCATTAGGTCTTCGAGGATTCTACACTTTGTAGTGGATTGAGCCGTGCAACGTATGCGCCAGCTAAAAGAATGCGAAGGATTCACACGTAGATGACGGGCAGAACACCGCAAGAACAGTCTCCTTTGTAGACTGCGGCACAAAGCAATTTGATAATTACACGGGTTATGAACCAGGCTTTGTTCGTCTACAGCTTACAAAGGATAACCTGCACACGCGGTAATCGCCATTTATGCCATTCAGCTCAATCTATGTGAGTTCTACACACCACCAAGACACTGACAGTAACGGCAACTTCAATTTGTACTCTACAAAAGAGAAGTACTCGAAAGGAAAACGCCTCGTCCTCTACTACGGTAAAATTGACGGAAAAAGAGAGACTTCAGTGATTTGCGTGTGTTTCTCTCCACCTTCCTCTTGACAATGTAAAGAGAAATGATTTGTTGATCAAGGATTGAAGCTTTGTACTTTTGTAAGGATTGTACTTTTGTACCTTTTTTAAACGACGTAAAACAGCTTTGTAATGAGACTACTCTGAAGCGTGTAAGACGGCAACATGTCCATCCTATTAACAGAACAAGAAAACTTGAAAGTCAACAAATTTGAGATGAAGTTCACTTGCCAATGACTTTAAACGAATTAAACGAGAAGGTAATCTATCAAACGCCAAACAGGTAATTGTCTTGTTTAGAATACTGTGAACAATAATACTAATATGATGAAAGTGGGCATTGTTGTCCTTCGTTTGTTGTATTTCCCGTGGGATCCTCAGTTATTAAATTGTTTAACTTAAACGAAGACGTGTCAAGCATTGCACAAGAAAAACGCGGCTTCGTCCTGTTCAGATGAGCTGCTCGCACAAAGTCCGCGTCATGTTCAATTTGAAAATGGAACCCAGATGGAATTCCGAGATAGGACAAGTGATGCAGAGCAACGCGAAGGAACAGAGGAAACTCAAACAACAAATAAGCCGCATAAATAACGCAAAAAGAGAACAGCTCGGAAAAATTGATCAGGAAATGATGTCTTTGAGGAAGCAGCTTCTCGAAGACCGCAAAATTCTCGGTACTCGCAGTGACATCAAGAGACGAGAATACCAAAATGCGAACATCCTCGAAACAGGTTGTGGATCGCAATTGTTTTAAACCTTTTCAAGAACGTTCGCGCCACAGAACTTCTGAAAAGCAAGAAAGTAAATTTAGTCCGTCCAGGTTTGTTCCTACTGTACAGGAAGGAATCGGCAGTTTCAAGAAAAAAATTCCCGATGCGGGAATGTTACCACCATCTTGTTCGACTCCTTCATTTCGCTCTGGCCGTCATTCCATAGCGGGAATTAATCTAAATGACACACTTCTCAGTAAACTTTATCCACAAACCAAACCAGGGAACGTGCCGCCGAAAAACACCAGCTCATCAAGCAGTATGATGGGGCTCGCCGGGTCGAAACTGGACCATCCACGTTTGCGACAGAGAAGGGCTAGCCTCCCTCAAGGGCTGGCGCTAGACAGAGACCAATCATTCGATTTACCCAAACTAAAAACGATTAAACTACAACCCGAGAGAGGTCACAGTAAACTAGCCATCGACAAAGAGAGCAAGGCGAATCAGAATGTTAAGCTCGGTAACTTCAGCAGGCACGTTGATGGCGCCTGAGTTGAGGTGGAAAAGAAGGAATTCGCTCCCAAATTTCGACAATATTCCTACAAGTGAAGTATATATTTACTGCGATGATCACACTTCACTTTCTTTAATATTCCTACAAGTCAAGATGTAATGGCTTGTAAAGAACGCCTGACAGCTAGACTGACGCGATCCAGACCAAAGCCGGAAAGCGCTACAAACAAAAACGTTGCGTCCCCAGTTAGGCCATCCATTTTCGGAAGACAGTTTAAGAAGAACCCTACACCAGTAACAGAGGGATCAGAACCAAACTGTCATGATGAAAACAGCGAGTCACTAGGCCGTGTATCCTCCGTTGAAACAAATGAACCCAGCGAAAACGAACTGCTCTCGAGTGAACAAGAACTTAGCTTCATTCCAAACGCTACTCTGCAAGAGAAGATGAACAAGTTTTTCCTGGAGTGGGTGGAAGGGTCGGACGAGGAGCCAAGAACTGATATCGAGAAACTTTTACAAGAGTTTCGAAAACAGAAAGTAGAAAAACATTGTATTTAATCCCAAGAAGCCGACAACGACATGGAAATTGAACACCCGATACAAGACATGTCTCGATATACAATAGACGCATTACCCGAGGAAGCCACTGCACGAATGGAAGACTATTTTAATTTGCTGTACTGTGAAGAACACGTTTAGCTAAATTAGAACGAAAGTGATAGTATTCCCTAGCTCAACCTGACATTAAGACAAAAGTTGTCAGGATAGCTAATCAGAAAAGTCGGAAGTTCCGAAAATAACGATTTAAATGTTTGTTTTGCTATTGCTAGTGGCGACGAAAACTATGCCGAAAAGGGCGTATACGTCCTTTGAAAGTGAAAAATGTTTTCGCATTTAGCCTTCTTGCGTTGCTGTAGAGACTAATTATTGCAAAAATCTTCGCTGCTGATACGCAATAAATAACATTCAAACGCCGTTATGTCGACGAATAGCAAAGTAAAAAATAAACCCATTTATTTTTTTGCTAGCAAGCTCAAGTTTTGCTGGCATATTTATTGGTATATTTGTAGCATAGTTTGACAAGATCCTTATTCTAGGTGTTACGTTAGAAATAAAAGATTTTCGCCTAACAGTGTTCGATACTTTTTTAACAACGCTCGAAAAAAACGGGTTGAGCACGCGAAAGTCTGCTTCCAAATTAAGCTCAACTGGTTTTCGCGCTTGTTATCACTTTGTACAAAAGACAGTTTTGTCAACAAATGTACAATACATTTCTTTACAATTTTAGGTGCAAATAAACATGGCACCATGGTGCAAAGAATATGTCGCCCCCAGCCGAGATACAGAATATTAAAACATACGGATAATTAATAGATTCAAAGGACTAAAAGATGAAGGATTAAGCAGAACTTTGCGAGCTATTACTGTTTTGCACGGGTTGGATAATAAACCGCCAAACAGTAGCTAGCTTAGCTTATTCAGATCACTGACCTGATTGACAAGAACTGACTTCCCTACGAGAGGAATCTCAAAAGTTCACTTTGGCCAAAACCACCAAGCTGGTTTCAGCAGTGTAAAAGATGAAAATAACTGCTAATAATCCTTTTTTAGACTAATTGTAATAAAAAAGGAATTAGTTTCAGGGGCTTTGGTCGATATTGGTTTTTGAAATGGTTTTAATTATCAAGAAATGAGGGCACTTTGGCAACACGGAAAATCCAAGGAGGACGAATGTCTACATAACACACCTTTTGCTGTTCATTTACAGAAATTATCCATTCATTTGTGTTCAAATTTGTTTCCTTGTGGTCAATACACTCTCATTAACAACAATATGACCTTCATTTGCGCGTAAGGAACGTTCAAGAATAACACTTGCATATGTATTAACATTCAAAATCATCAAAAGATAAACAATACCTTCCTTTGACATTCATTGGCTGTAAATGTATTTTCATTTTTGTCGAAATAAAATTCGTTGTCAGCAAATTTGATATTCTCTCTTCCTTAAATAAATGTTATATGGCTGTAATGTTTGTCTCACCGCACTTAAGGTTCTCACCTTCATGGATATGGTTGTATAATAATGCAATTGATTGTGAGTGCTCATGCAAATCGTGTTATTGAAAGTCTTCTGTTGAAAAAGGATTGAATGGATATTTTCTGTAATTGACCAGCAAAAGGTGTAAACGGAGTTCTTTCAATTTTTCTAATCATTTCGTTAAGTTCCTTTACTTTTCAGATATTCCGAACGCAGGGCAAGACCCGCGGGGGGAGGGAGGGGGCAGAGGACGAGTGCGCTCTGGATGAAGTTCGTGTAAGGGAGTGTTGAGCACGGAAAACGTAACAATTTTTGGTGTGCTTCAAGTGGGCACGTCGTATACTTCTTCACTATATTTTTTAAACGTTCCTTTCTGTTTAACTATCCTAGTACCGTTGTCGAAAACAAGAAAACAGCCATCTCCAAACTAATGGTGTGAAAAAAAGATCCCCGCCTCCCCCTGATTAGCTCATCTTTGCTCTGCGTGCCCAGCTGGAAATGTTGTGTAACGGAGTTAATTATAGCTCAAATAAATAGACTATCTTTATCTTTTTAAGCCAGGAATATTTGCTAAGCCCTCCCAAGAGAACCGAGTCTATATTAAGCCTTAGAGAAGCAACATCAATAGCAGTCGCCGATGGGCTTGTGCAGGGCACCCGCAGTCTGGCTAACTTGACAAACCTGGAGCAACGTGTTCATTTTAATATAGTCACGTTTTCAGCCAAGCTTGAAGGCGTTCCAAGTTAACAAGGAACGGCTTTGAAAAAGCTGGATCAATCCTTCACTTATTAATAAGATCGACTGGATTTAGCTCTTTTTAACCGAGCAGGAGGTCTGTATGGCAGAATCTTGACCGAGGTCTGTACACATGACCGAGGTCAAGATTCTCCCATACTGACCGACTAAGCTTTGTTAATAAGATGTTTATTATATGGCAAACAAGAACAATTTAATTCGCTTACTGTAACTGGTTTGTACTAACTGACATTTTGCTCGCGAACGGCGATGAGGCGAACTTAGTTCTTCCAAAGTTTGCTCTTCACTTTTTTTTCATCAGGCTTTTTGGCACTTCCATAAATAAACATTGTTAGAAGAAAATAGTCAATACTTTTGCATTTTAGTTTGCAACTTTTTCACCGCAAAATGTAACCGCTCTAAAAAATTTTAGTTACGAGCCTGACAAAAATTAGGCGAAATCATTTGAAGGCTTACTGGCCATATCGCAACTTTGTAAAGTTTGCGGAAGAACTGTGCAACGCGAAGGGAAAAAAGACGAGTTTAAGACTCGCCTTAAAGTCGGTCTGTGAAAGCAGAGTTCGGCGCGGCAAGAATGTTCGCAAGGGTCAAAAGTCGAGTGTGAAGAGCGCGAGAAAAAGAAGTTCCGGGAGAATCTACAAACAGAGAATGACTTTGAGAAAGTCTAGACGACTATGAGCATAACAAAATAAGCAAAACAACTATGAAGCAGTCTGTTTATTGAAATCTGACCGAATGTCTCGAAGTCATTTCCTGTATCTCTAAAAAAGGCGTACAATTTGGCCCACATCAGTGTTGCTACAACAAACACGACAAGAATTACAATTTCGGACACAACTTCACGAACAAACGAAGAGTCGTCTTTAAATAACGTCTATTTCTTTGCAACCCTTCAATTGGGCAACGAAACCTAAACCTGAAAACAAGAATGAAATCATATTGATAAAACTCTCTTTGCTAAATTAGCTGAATCATTGTAAAGTCCATATTATCCATATTCTTAAATCTTTTTGCTTTCTTCACTATGTTTTTTTTTTCACTATACAGAAGACTCTATGGAATTCTGATTCCTTACTTCAGCCGGACCTGATGACGTCAGTTCGGTCACGTGATCAGACGTTACTGGTTGGGGTGGAGTTTTTTCTTGGTCACGTGAGTTGCTGACTTCTGTCGAGGAGCTGGCATCTTCGGTGTTCACAGATGCACCACCGAGTTCTTCGCGTTTTTCTACCCTGTCACAGTTCTTAGGACTTTGATCTGAGTTCTTCGTTGTCAACTCCGTAGGCTTGAGGAGTTGCTGTTTAGCGGGAGTAAAGCTCACTTTAGGAGCGAGAATTTTCTCCAGCAAATCAACAGATGAAGAGTTCTTAGACTCTGCGTTAGTGTCCGAGTCTTCCGGTGTAAACTGAAGCTCTGATTCCTGGAATTCCAGAGTTTTGTCCTCCGATTCACCGCTCTCAGACTCCTCGTATATGGCTTTTTCGTAATCCGTACAATTCGCGAGGCCCTTCTGAGCCAGCAGAAGCCCAATTGATACTTCTTCGACGCAGCCATCGCTTCTCGTTTTATGTTCGTACAACAGCACGCTGGCGGGCGGACCACTGAACTAGAAATCGACGTTCGGAAATTTGTCAATGATTGAGCAAACATGCTTTGGTTAAAGAAATTCTAAAATTTTTCAAGATTATCCACCATCACTTACCAGCATTTTTGCCACGAGTTTCTTGCCTGCCACCAGTTGTATAAGAGCCTCCATGGTACTCACAGGCCAACACTCATCATCCATCATTGGCTCATCTGTGTCATCTGGGGGCCTGACGTCAGCAAGGAAACAGCGCGTGGACTGGACCGGCAAATCCAACAACTCCGATGGAAAGCCTCGCAGTCTGGAAACATTGCAAAAGTAGTTTGACTTGGTAAAATATTGCATGAGCAACAGATGCGTGTCTACCAAGATCAGCTATGAAAACCATATGTCGTTTGCATGTTTGTACATGTTCCGCGTATTTTCAGAGCTTTACAAGCAAACAAGTGCATACATGGTCATGCTATCCGGTCGCTCCAGAAATTTGAGCAACGAAATCAAAGATTTGACTTACACACTAGACACTTCAGTAACCAGTTTAGGGAAATAATGCCACAAACTTCAGGTATTTTCCACTGCAAACATAATATACCATGCGACGCTCCCTCCAATTTCAAAATGACAGACTTTACCGTGTTTTCCTCTTTCGAGTCACGCTTTAGGGCTGACGAGAAAAGAGAGAATTTCTTTCTCGCAGTCGTCGCTAAAAAGCTCAAAGAAATTAAATTTCGCTGGCTTTGCCTCTACTTCAGTCGGGAGAACGTCTCTTTGCTAGCCATCCTCGTAAAACGACTCGAAAAGCGTCCGATCCTCACCGACCAATCACAAACAGCACGAGCATTACGAAAGTTGTCACGTGGGCCGTTACTGAGCAACAACCCTACACAAAACCGCTGACTTAGTGAATTCACGGACATGGGCCCGTTTCTCGAAGGTCCCGAAAAGTTTTCGCATCCGGAAAGCCGCAACAAAATTTCAAACCTTATGATCACAAAGTTGTTTTATTCGCACATTCTTAATATGAACAGAGGTTCCCTTCATACAAGGAGATTCCGGCGTATACACCTCAATGTTTTTTGATATAGATTAACTAAAAATGATTTTCGGGGCTTTGGAGAAACAGGCACATGGTGATGTAAAGTACTTGTGATGCAATTCTCTAGCGCTTACCTGTCGGCCTTGACCACCTCAGTCGTGCCATAATCAACATACACCACTCGTACTTCCAGTGGCCTATGACGTTCAACGGTCTGCACTTGCGCCCTGTACCACATATCATCTTCAGTATAACGAGCACAGCATAACATTCCTGCAAAGTAACATCACATGGTTACCTTGGAACGCACGCGCTTTCGCACCAAACGCCCTTTTGTCAATTCTTGCACTGAGCACACGATACTGAAATAAGCTTGCGTTGTAATTACTTCGAAACTAGTCTGACCTTATTTTGCTCTTTTTCTAGGACTGGAGATAACTGAAGCACTACGCACAAAACAGTGTTACCAAGATGAGGTGTTTCCTCGCTTTTCTAGATGCTCTCAGCCGTTGCAAACAGCGTCTTAATGGCGTTGACCAGAGCGGTTTTCCCTTTGAGTCTTTCCACTGCCACCCTGGCTTAAAAAACTCGCGCCATTTCGACATCTTATCAGAAGTAAAACCAAAATCAATTTTGCCTCGTTCGTGCGCATCTTCCCGCGCTTTGTACTCTCTATATGTATTTTCTTCGAGTTACGATTGGTTCACTAAATTGGCTACGTCCTTTGCGATTGACCAGAGTGATTACTTCAGTTTTGGTTTTACGACCCTCAGAAAACAGAGAAGTCAATACTGTTTTTAACAAGTCTTTCTACAAGTACTTAATAATCAGCTTTTAATTTTTCTCATCCCAAAAAACACTAGCGCTACCGCCCCAAGACTTGTCACGTGGATGTGTCCTTATTAGGATACAGCATACGTCATGCTGCTTAGCAACGTTTCTTTCGAAAACCGCGGGCTCGGTCACTCGGAGGCTAAGGGTGCTTACCATTTAGCCACAAAATCCGGACATTTCGGTTGAAAGTCAATTGAACAGTAATTTTCCGGAAAATCCGTTCGGAAATTGTAGACTACCTCCAGAGGTAGTCTTCCTTTTCCATTCGGAACGGAACGGCGGAAATTTTCTTACCATTTGTTTCATTTTCAAGTTCCAGTCTCTCATCAGCCTAAAACAATTACGGAAAATCGAATGGTAAATGGTAAGCGCCATCTCGTTCGCTTGGTTTGCTGATTTTGGAAAAACCCTTACCATTATTCCACAGTCATCCCAACCGGTTTATTCTGACAAATGGTAAGCACCCTAAAATAAAAACCATAAACGGCAAACTTAACTCACCCTCGCTCGCAGTCGTCAATGGAGTGTACTTCTTAAAATAATCCGCGCTATTAATCTTCGCCATTATCTCCTCTAGCGTTCGGAGCTCTTCCGTCGCACTCTCCAGGGTAGGGTCGGGATCGTCAGAGAATCCTTTATCCACCTCCGTGGGTGGCACCCGCTGGATGAAAATACAGTCTGGTCGCTCTATGTGCGTGATGGTGACGTCAAAGCGAATGCCATCCCCAGGAAGTTCGGTGCGAGCCAGCACGCATTCAGCTTCTCGTGAACTGATCATTTGAGCATGCGCCCTGTCATGAAGGTAGTGTTAAGTAAAGAAAGATTAAAAGTAAGGTCAGTCGACGTTTCGATGCATTAGTACATTTACATACTTCAAGCATACTGGGATGCAATCCATTTCAAACTCAACTCTTAAATAACAACTTTGACATTGATATTAGCGACCTCAATCTTGAGAAAGATGCTTGATGCATCGAAACGTCGAATAAGATCTTTCTCTGTACTCGCAATTACGCACCTGGTTTCAGTAATTGATCTCTTGGACTTGATTGGTTTGGGTTTACCAGGCCCTCTCTTGCTCGGGTAGAACTGGGGCGAGTCTTGTTCTCCTTCAAGCTGCGTGGAAGATTTCTGCACCAGGCCTCTGGTCAACAAAGTCTGTGCTACATCAGAGCCGTCGGGAAGAAACAATTTCACCACCAGAGGGTAGCCAGGCAGTCTATCACCCTAGAAACAGTAGAGAACTGGCGCGTATTGATTGCCGATTTTCAAAGACGCCTCTTGCATGAACAGCCTCAGTTCTTTGAGCTTGTTCAGAAATATCAAGTAAAAAACTGATGAATTATGCTGCGCTTAGCGCAAAGATTTACACCAGAAGCCTTCCTTACCTTGATACTTGCAACACAATCCTGCCCAACCACGGCCTGAGACAAAGCACGGATGGCCTCTGGAGGCCAGTGACCATCACTGGTTTTCTACCAAAAAGAATGAGAGTGGACTTACATTGACTGTTGTTACATCAAAACTAAATAAATGGCATCAAATTCAACATCAAATTCAAACAGCGTAATGAGCCAATAAGAAGTTAAGACGAATAGATGCATCCGTGCCAAGCGCGGGAAAACGTGAGACGAATGTAAAGCCCGGGAAAACATATTTATTTAATTCCAGATGATATGGGTTTGCAGGGCACATTTCTAATGACTTTCATTAACCCAAATTAAACCAAACAATGACAGAGCTAACCACAACCGTAAAAAACTTATCAGGCTCCAGATACAAACGGCTGTCGCAAAGCGCGGGAAAATTGACGGGTGCCAAATTCCCTTCTGCTTCTGATTGGCAAGGCGAGAAATTCTATTGCCCTGATAGGCCAAAGCGTGATACATGGCTTCCAAATAAGAAACCATAGCTACTTACTGGTTCTATGCCTCTTAACACCAACTGAAGACACTGCTGTGGCACTTCCATAAAAGGCATCTCTTGTCTTAATGCACACAGGGACACCACCTCAGAGTTGCCAAAGTCAACGTAGTTTACCTGTGAAAACAAAACTTAAGTCTGTTGTTTCTGTTGGTAAATATTCGATAGACAAACATTGCGACGACAGTTATAATAGGGAGTTTAAGAAAACCACAACGACAAAAGCAACGTCGCTAAACAAAAGGTTTCATGAGCGGAGTCAATGACGCTGTACGTGCGTTATAATTCTTGGTACATTTCTTTGCCGTCCTCTGTAAAACAACAACGTGAAATGCCCAAAGTCTGCGTTCTCTGGAGAACGTTAACCATAAAGGCTAACTTTTTAAAATTTCTATTTCGAATTTAACGCTGTGTTCCATATTTAGTTTCCAGTTTTGACAGTGAGAAACAAACTAAATGACTTCAGAGTACCGCGAGATTCGTAGGTAAAATATAAATTCATTTTTTAATCGACGTTGTCCTCGGTGTCACCGTCGTGGTTACTTGGAGGTGAACACCGTTGAGTACTCCTTAATCTAAAGAAAGAAAACACTTGTCTATATTGAGCGCCGGCCGCAAAAATGTCTCTCTCTGAATCCTGAAGTGATAATATGTTTGATTCACAGCAGGTTCTTTAAGAAACTTTTGAATCCTCCAGATTTTCAACACAACACAGAAGAAAAATAATTGTGAAATGGCTATGAAGACAGTAAAACAATACCGTTTTTGGGAGGAATGTCGCATGTAAGAAATATCGAGCTTGTGGTGTTGGGGCATGTTACTTAGTAACAATAAGCACTTATGACGGCAAGTAGATGTGAGTACTTTCCATGTCCTGGAGCTACTGGTCGAGAAAACAAAAGATCGTTTTTGCTTTGATCCATCATGGCTCTTTGCTCCTCAAAGTTAGAGACGGACTTTTATTGACTTTTTTGAGGGGGGGGGGGGGGGGCAGGGGATTGGGCAATTTCCCAAATCAACTTCCTACAGAGCAAAAACAACTGAAAAAAATCGTGCAAGGGGAGCCATGGGGGAAAATTAATCGAGCAAGTACTTTCTACTACCATCATTTTGATTTTTGATGTTTTTTAAAAAAATTCTTTCACCAGCTATTGCCCACAAAAAAGTCATCCAACACCTAAAGGTCAGGAAAACACTTACTTGCCTCCCCCCCCCCAAAAAAAAATTGCCCAACCCCACCGCGCCTCAAAAAAAAAATGGTCCGTCCCTTAGAGGAAACAGGGCTAACAATGCTGAGTTGTGAGACGGGTGTTACAATGACAGAAAGTTTACCTCCACTTTGTCCTCCTCTACAAACTTCACCACCCTTGCGCGGTACCACATACCATCCTCCGTGAACTGAGCAACACAAGGGAGGCCTGGAGATGCTGATGCTGCATCAACCGGTGCAGCTGACAAGTCTTCGCCTTTACCGTACTTCTCCAAAAGACTTCCCATGATATTTATCAATGTACGGTCCCCTAGAACGACAGAAGATCGAGAAATACGCTGCAATAGTTTACCCAGCGAACTCAAAACATAGAGGCCTGTTTTACGTATTCCCAGCCAGACAAACGTGACATGACGCGATCAAACACAAGGTGAGATTTGAAGAGAAACGTAGGGGGACTGTGGTATGTTCCTTTTTGGTCAGATACAGTTTAGCTCGATTACTAATATTCCATTGGGATTGACTACATTTCTTTCATTTCCACTGACTATGAAAGAAATTCTCTTCTCTATAATTTGTTCAAAAACCGGGCAATGAGCTCAACCAATCAGAGCAAACAAGCTGTTTTGTCAACCAATCAGGAGCAAACACATAACCAATCGTGACTAAGCGCTTGGCACAGATTGCATGCTTCGAGCTCTGATTGGTTCGTTGCGTTCGTTATGTTTGCTGTGATTGGCCAGACGCAATTTCTTTGGTTTTGGCTTAACAATAGCCATTGGAAACCGTTCTGTTTATGAACACAATGACTGCTCTTATATCAGTTTTCGACCAGGACAGAGGACCTGCATAAAAACCGGCTAAGGCTGATGTGGCTTCCTCTCTAAATATTGTAATTTATTTATTTCGACGTTTTCTTCTGGACAGTCGCTAGTGACGTTCTTACCTTCCTTCACTTCTTGAGCATAAACATAACCTTGGGAATCCACGAACGTGACACCAGCTTGGAATCTGTTCCTCTCTGGCAAGGCAGCTGGCTTGTACTCGAACTCTTTACAATCCCCAGCCGAGACCGGCATCTCGTTAGCTTTTGACTCGATTTTCTCCTCAGATAAAGCTTTCTCCTCTGTGAAAGAACTGGTTTCATTTGACTGTTCGCCTTGAATGTCAGCCTCGCTCACGGTTTCCTGCAGACTGTCCGTTTCTTCCACTGTCTGCTCTGGTTCTCTTTGTTCGTCGGTGTTATCTCCTGCGTTTTCGCTTTCAGCTGTTAATTCATGTCGGCTCTTTACAATACTGAAAGAACGCTTGAATGAGCATGCGAGAATCCGAGACATGCTACGTTTCGCGTGCACTTTTCCTGTTTCTATCACTTTTGCCTTTTCTGCCTCTTCCTCTTCCTTTACATAACTGAAACGCAAATATTAACTCTCCACGAAATCAGATGCCAATCACCACACAAAACGACGACTGTACTAGAATATCTTGGAAAAATTATACTCAGGGCATGAAAAAAAAATTTCCCTACTAAGCAAACAATCACACCTCTAAGTTTATGAAATACTGTTTAAAAAATGCATAAATTATGATCTCAGCAAAGCTAAATAAAGACCAATGAAGGCTCTTTTCAAGAGGCTGCTACCTTGGAAACTACATATTTGTCACAAAGCTAAACAATTTGTTGTTCGCCATGCAATACGTTAATATAAAACAAAAATATCGCCGCAGCTGTTGTACCAAAGTTTTAGAGATCACAAAAAGTTCAACTGTGTCTTGCGTTTATTAATTTGAAATTGCTTCGCAGTAGATGTTTTTCTGTAATTTTCTACCTTACACCTTTAACTCTCTGGTTAAATTTCGTTTAAGTCACGGTTTGTGCAACGCGTCTTGAAAAGTTTACACTAAATTATTTAAGTTCGTCGTTTGCAAACCGCGTCAATCGTCTCCACCATTAACCATCCTTGTTCCTTTATGATTTATTATTATCTCTTTGGTATTTTTCCATCTTAGTAAACTGCTATTTTCAGGTTTCCTTCAATTTAAAGGTAATTTTGTACGTGGCCAAAATAACTCAAAATTCCGTAACAATTCGAAGCAAGGCATCTGTATTGGAAATGTTCACAATAAGCAATATCGATCAAACTACCGGGGTTCCAGATACGTTTTTAAGGCCGGGTGTCAATAAAGAATTCCAACGGGTCAATTCTCACTGCTCCCACCAAACCATTATCAATTTTCTATTACTTTATCAGATCATGTACCTGAACTTGTCAGGTTTTTGACCCGAGACCCCTCACTTATCTGGAACACTGAACTACACTTCAGTGATTGTCGTAATTGGCTCAAAATGGAAAGCATACCCCAATCCAGCTGGCTGACAGTAGCCATTCTGCACAAGAAACTCGTTGATACAAACGTCCTGTGCGCCTGAGGTGTCATATAACAGCACAGCCATCTTGCCATCTTCCACACCTGAAAAAAAAGCCAAGAACACACAAATAAACGCCACTACACTGCAGCCATCTTAGCAACTTCCACACCTGAAACAAGCCAACAACACACAAATAAACGCCACTACACTACAGCCATCTTGCCATCTTCCACACCTGGAACAAGCCAAGAACACACAAATAAACGCCACTACACTACAGCCATCTTGCCATCTTCCACACCTGGAACAAGCCAACAACACACAAATAAACGCCACTACACTGCAGCCATCTTAGCAACTTCCACACCTGAAAAAAGCTAAGAACACACAAATAAACGCCACTACACTACAGCCATCTTGTCATCTTCTACACCTGAAATAAGGCAAGAACACACAAATAAACGCCACTACACTACAGCCATCTTGCCATCTTCCACACCTGGAACAAGCCAACAACACACAAATAAACGCCACTACACTGCAGCCATCTTAGCAACTTCCACTCCTGAAAAAAGCCAACAACACACAAATAAACGCCACTACACTACAGCCATCTTGTCATCTTCTACACCTGAAATAAGGCAAGAACACACAAATAAACGCCACTACACTACAGCCATCTTGTCATCTACACCTGAAAAAAGCCAATAACACACAAATAACGCCACTACACTACAGCCATCTTGCCATCTTTCACACCTGAAACAAGCCAAGAACACACAAATAAACGCCACTACACTACAGCCACCTTGCCATCCTCCCACCTGAAATAACGCAAGAACACACAAATAAACGCCACTGCACTACAACCATCTTGTCATCCTCCACACCTGAAATAACGCAAGAACACACAAATAAACGCCACTACACTACAGCCATCTTGTCATCCTCCACACCTGAAATAACGCAAGAACACACAAATAAACGCCACTACACTACAGCCATCTTGCCATCCTCCACACCTGAAACAAGCCAAGAACACAAAAATAAACGCCACTACACTCAGCCACCTTGCCATCCTCCACACCTGAAATAACGCAAGAACACACAAATAAACGCCACTGCACTACAGCCATCTTGTCATCCTCCACACCTGAAATAACGCAAGAACACACAAATAAACGCCACTACACTACAGCCATCTTGTCGTCCTCCACACCTGAAATAACGCAAGAACACACAAATAAACGCCACTGCACTACAGCCATCTTGTCATCCTCTACACCTGAAATAACGCAAGAACACACAAATAAACGCCACTACACTACAGCCATCTTGTCATCCTCCACACCTGAAATAACGCAAGAACACACAAATAAACGCCACTACACTACAGCCACCTTGCCATCTTCCACACCTGAAGTAAGCCAAGAACACTCAAATAAACGCCACTACACCACTCCTTGTGACAACTATCGCAAGGGGACTTGAAAGTAAGCACGTAGTTTTGAATGATTTCAAGAATGCTTTTTACCAACAACAGTGTACCTTTAACATCGATGACTAACGATCTGTTCAGCAGCAGGCTGGATATATTCACTTGATCCTGGTTGGAGCGAAAACGAAATGTAAAAATAAACGTGGAAACAAATTACAGGTAAAATCAGCAGGACCCCGGAGGGTGTTTGAAACTACTTGTGCCAGAAAAAAAGTATAAACACAATAAAGAGGATAGATTAGAGACTATAAAAACACCGTGTGAACGTCATACTCAAGAAATCCTTCCTACATACTTGTTGCTGCCATTCTGTTTCTTCGCCAGTAGGCTTGATATCCGCGAGACAAATAAGTAACGCCTGAGAGAAAAACACAGAACAACCATCCAATAATACCATCCCTAGTATTGTCATATTTCATAATCTCTTACTGTGCTTGCCATCGTTTTAAGGACACCGTAAAATTCTGATAATAAGCCTTGCTTTCATAACAGTAACAATAATACCAACCTTTATTTACCCTCGGCAGTGTTTATAATACAAAGGCTAGAAGAGCCGATCAAACAACTGAAACAAATTATTTCGCTATTGAAACAAGGCGTAAGGCGAGTCAATCTACAAGGCATGTCACCCTTAACCAGCCAACAAAATAATTCAAGAGCGGTTTTATATGTGCGTCCACTGTCGTAAAACCAAAATCAAACCAATTATTTACAACTCGGCCAATCTCAAACTGTATAGTAAAACCAAAACCAAAGTGATTGTCAGTCCAATTACTTTTGACACTTAATTGCAAACCGCTCTAACTTTGTTATGAGTCACAACTGACCAGAGGCAAACCAGTTGGCTATTTACAAGCGCGGCCAAGAATTTGAACTCGGGGCTACAATGACACATATCCAAGTAGTGGGCCGACATGCTAACCACTCGGCCACGCTTTTTTCAAAAGGGTTTTTTGGTGGGCTTTTTTGTCAGTAGGAATTCTGCGTTTCAAATGTGGTTGGATTTCTATTTGGGAACGATGTAGAGCATGAAAAAAAGAATTAGGTGAAAACAAGTATAGCGTGTGGTAAAATTATCGAGCATTACAAGTTCAACAGTCGTTACAAGACAAAGTGATTGTCCATCATTTTTGTTAATGTATCATTTTTAAAAGTAACTGTACGTTCACAAAGGATCTCAGTTTTTATGAATACTTAACAGCTTTTACTCAAACACTTTTCCCCTAAGAAACTTTGTTTACAATAAAGCAATGCATTGACCCCGGCCAGGGCTCCACCCAGGCCGCTTGATATGGAGTCCAACGCGCTAACGAGGTAAGAACACTTGCCCTTCCTACTATACTTTGGACAGACTAAGAACTCTCACACAGGACTACACGTCAGTCCGTATTGTCTTCAAGCTTGATGTTCGGCTACATGAATAAGAATTCTTACCTGCTTTGCCAGTCTAAGAAACATATCTGGCAGCTTTCTGATGTCGGCAAATGGAAGCCTTTCTGAGTTGCCAAAGTCTACATAAGTTACATCCACTGTCTCGTCACTATTCACGGCTGTAAATACAAACAAAGCGAATAACATGACACAAGAACAACAGCATTGTTGACTCTATCTTTACTTAAAGGACCCCAGTCAGTCTCCGCCATTTTAGCCTGCGAACGCAGACGTATTTCCGGCTGTCGCTTGTCGCCGCCGAAAAATAACGTCTGTGAACCCGAGCCAAGAAACGATTTCTGTGACGTAATGACTTCTGTTTCTCTTTGGCCAATCAGATTCCATGATACAATGAAACTCGAGTGCTCCTCGTAGCGAATACCTCGCGCAGTAGTTCTGGGGTTACTTGAGCTAAACTGTGATTGGCTTAAAATTCCTACGTCACAGAAATCGTTTCCTGGCTCAGGTTCGCACACGTTATTTTTCGGCGGAGACAAGCGACAGCCGGAAATACGTCTGCGTTCGCAGGCTACCGCATGATATTGCATGGTGAAGCGAAATCTTATTGCTTTCAGTACTGTAAGCTGTGTTTCTGAAAGTATATTTTTAAATTATCTTAAGTACTGTTTGACAGTGATTTCCTTCGATTCGACATGCTCCGAATAAAATATAATAGCCAAACTCTCGCATGTAAACGAAGACTAAGATGTGGCTGACTAGGGCCTATTAGGCGGTGTTCGTGAGATTCGCATAGTGGAATGGTCTTCACTTTAAGATGATGCCTACGAGAACTTAATGGCAGATTCTGCTTATGTAACAAGGAAAATCAAATGATATTTTGAGCCAAAATACGAAACAAGAATAGACACTAACAGCCATACGTTCAGCCTGTTAGCCACCTTTGAAAGTGGTAGGAGCAGTGCCAGGCTGGTCTTTAGTTTGGGTGGTGTGCATAATGTGCTCTTGGGCGAGACAATTTCCAATTTATAGCTGTTTCTTACTTATTTATTTTTTTATGTGTGCGTCCTTTAGCACCTTACACAATATGCCATTTCGTCAGTACCATCATGGAGCTAACCAAATTAGCATTCCTTTGTTTTCCTACCTGTAACCAAAGCTCTGTACCAGACTTTGTCTACAGTAAATTTCGCAGCACACACCAGACCTGCAAAGAGAGGACCGTACGCATAATTTAAATAGTTTAAACCTTTGGTTGGAGTGTAAACAGTCTGTCTGTATTTGAATGTCTGTCTTGTGGAGGTAGTCTGTCTTATTGATGCCCATGAGTAAAATGTGTAATAATGAGCTGTCTGGGGAGCTCCACATAGACATCTTTAGAGTAATCTGGAATGGAGTACCACCCCATTCTGGGGGAATAGTATTTGCTGCATTTGACAGTCCTACCCTTGTAAGGCCATGGTACACTCCACTCGGTACCACGCCTCCGTCCACCAAACATCTTGCTCATTTCTTCCATAATGTGCTGCAGCTCCAATGACTCCTCACTCCGCAGCTGAAAAGTAGAGGCAAACGAAAATGGTTAACATTACAGAACAATCTGCATGGCCACGACCCAACACCTGACGAGAAAACGCCTGTGAGAAGGAACAACCTCTGCAGCTAAATGTTTCACTTCAACCATCAATCATGTCACCGATTGTGAAGGTGAATTAATCAACATGATACGAGCGTCATGTTGATTAATTCACCTTCACATTTCATTACCGAGCTTAAAATTTACCATCTTTATTAACTTATCACTACTCACGATGAATTCGATAGCGTTGATCCTAGCAGTATGCAGGACACCTATCATATATGAACTCAGTTAAATGACCTTGCCCTCCATGAGTTCTCGTAGCTCAGTGGATAAAGCGCCCGCCCGGTGTTCGGGAGGTCGTGGGTTTGATTCCTGTCGGGGACTCAGAATTTTTCTTTGTCCCACGCTCGTGTCATGTTAATTAATTCACCTTCACATTTCATTACCGAGCTTAAAATTTACCATCTTTATTAACTTATCATGTCACCGATTGTTACAGAAAATGAGCAAGAAACAGACGAGACATTAGACTTGAATACACTGCTAACAGTAAGGTGTGATAAAAGTTAGGTGACCAGGTTTTAACGTTCAATTTGTGTTGCTGTCATGGGCAACTGGCTCCCTTTCCAGTGGCAACTTGTCAGCCTTTGTCGTCATTGGCAGCAAAGCACGAAAAAATTGCTCCAAAACTCCATCACCAAAGCTCTGTCGCACCTTACTCAATCGATAATCGCAGTAACTACTTGTTGGAATAAATTACGCATGGAGGTAGCATACTGTATCAGCATATATATTGACACTTTGATTCCCTAGCTACAAATATCAATTCTCCTAAACTATTGTTGTAGATTTCTTTTAATGGCAGTTTTGAAAATTTGACAGTACATCAATACAAGATGGGATCCTCTGTTGATAATTTCTTGTATTCTCATCTCTAATGCTCTTAACAATAGGTTAATATTCCAAGGGGGATTAGAGGATAATTACATTATTAAAACCGTGATATTTACAACCTTCTGTACATAGATTTCATCAGGTGCAGCGACATGTGTAACCAGCGTATCAACAAAGGCTCCTTCTCCAATAGGCATTGGTTCTTTGTAGGTCCTCTTGGGAAAGAAAAGGCCTGGGGTAAAACCAATAGTAAAATATATCAATCACAATGTCACTAGTACATGAATTCTTCTAAGAATTCTTCTTGGATTTTGAAAGGCAACTTGAATTGGAAAATAGAAGATTCGATTAACTGTTGACCACCAAGCAACATAGAATAGAATACGTGGATATTAATTTTGCTTGATGCCAGATTTCTAGGTAGCTCTGCAAAATACTCTTCCAATTTATCAAACCAATAAGAGGAGCAAGGTCACTTTTCATACCACCAAAAATTCCATTTGAATTTCAAATTCCCAATTGGTAAATGGAACATCATTCCAGAAAAGCGGGCAACATGGAATTTTCAGTTGAATGGTTTGAATTTTAACCAATTTTTGGAATTTACGGAAAGTTTCCAAGGAAAGTTGCATGACATTTATTTACCTTCAGGTAAGCAAGGTATTTTATAATGTTTAGGTATCTGAAAGCATGGCATTTGCTCACCTTCAGGCTTCGAAGCAGGGGAAGAGAAACGAGCAACTTCTAAGAAAACAAGAGCGTCCCGCACAGACACTGGTCTGTCATCATCTTGAGTCGGTTCATCATCTTCTGGACGACGCAAATCAACAATCAGCTTGCTACCTTTCTTTCCAATAACCTATCAAAACAGAATGATCACATGACATTTGGTCCATTGTAATAGACAGTTCAATGTGTGGATTTGTTTAAATCCCTGAAGTCTTGAAAAAATACCTGAAAGACAAAGTGTAATTAAAGTACCACTTCCCATCTTTTTCATTCCAGGAAAAAGTTCGATTTGACTGTACTGGTTCAACTTGTTCCATCTGCAATTTATTGTCATAAACAATTAAACCCATCACAAATAGATGAGCTTGGGAACTAGTGCCTAAAAGGTCAGCAGGGTGCCAAATGCCATAATTATGCTGAAGGGAGGTATCCATGGCAACCTTGAAAGTGGGAACCAACCCAAGAAGTGGCCGCTAACTGGCACTGTCACAATGAAAGATATGACTGGAAATAACTTACCTGACCGAAAACGTACCATGAAACTAGCAAACCAAGAGGGAGGGAGGAGAGGGAGCAAGAATGTGCAAAGATTCGCCAGCATGAGCTGTGCAAATGATTCACACAGATCAGCTAACTGAACTGCACACGTAGTGCAGTGAAACACAAGAGCCCTGCAAATCCGCTGAGGGCCAACCCACAGCTCACGTACCAGTGAGGGAAAAACTGCTGGCTGCATTGGTTTGAGTCTAACTTTGCCTAAATTCTATTTAGCCACATCTACTGAGGATGAAACCATCTGTTGTACAGTAACCACATCCAGCGAAAAGTATACCCACCTTCTAGTTTACCACAATGATAAACAAGCAGAAATCAAACCAAACTTTTCATCAAAATAACATCCGCTTGAACTTACACTCATTAACAGAGGCTTGTCTCCAGTCAGACTTCCAAATGCCTTTGTGGCCTTTGGTGGCCATTTTTCCTCCTTCAGGAGAAAAAGAGATAAACATAGCATTAAAGCAGTATGGTAGGAAAGGATCCTGAAGAAAGTGAAATAGGAATACACAATGACACAAACCAAAAAGGTGGATTGAAATGAGAATAAAATCTTTCTACTCTCTATGTTAAAAGTTAATCAAACCTGGAATGGAGGTACAATGTCTGCCAAGGAACAACACTGTGCTAGTTCAGGCATATTTAGAAATTCAGCTTTCATCTTTCGCAGCCTGAAATTTACAAGCATTCTTTTACCTCCAAGAAATACAATCTTAGGTTTTTTAAAATTACTACATGCCATAAATACCAAAAAACTGCTGATAAGACAGAATATATACCAGGTTAACAAGTAACACGAACTTGAGGCTCTGAGTCAAACATTGTGACTTATAACACAGTAGCCAAAATTAATGAACAGTTATAATTGATAAAAATTTATATCTATAAAGAGTCAAATTATTCTCGCATTTTGATTGCTTTTTACTTATGATCTATTGGAGGACAAATGTATAGATGTCTTTGTTATCAATTTTTTGTTTCCATTACATCAACCAGATAGATTCCATGTTGCCATGCATCTGTTTAGTAATAGATCACAGAAGATGTCAAAATGCAGTAAGAACATCAGCGACACACTCATCTAATGGCTCTGTGCCACTTTCCACATTTTGATGTCATCTTTGATCCATTACTGAACAGACACAGAGAAACAGAGTATAGGGATACAATCAGAAATAACACTGTCCTTTTTTTAAAAAAAAAAAAGCGCTGTAGGTGTTCTTGGATCTACGCCATAGATGGCTCGCCATTAGGCAAAGAGTACACCTTTATGTGGGTTATTGCAGTGGACTAGAACTGCTGAGAATATTAATTAACGCAACACTTATAACAAATGAATGATTATACTCCTGTTTACCTGCTGAGAGGCAGCCACTCACTGTTTCCATAATCAATGTATTGCACTTCAACACACAGATTGTTCTCCAGTGTCGGCACAACATTGGGCTGGGCTGGTGAATATGCAGTTTTGATACATGCTCTGTACCACTGATTATCAGTGGTGAACTGTGCACAACACATGTCACCTAAGGACAAAAAAAATATATCATGCTCACTCGATCCTCTTCATGCCAATAATAATTAAACAACCTGTGTTTACAATATTGCATACAAATAACAACCAGACAAAATAATTTATGTGGCAGTGACCTGCAATGGACTAGCATCCCAGTCCATTCACGCTATGAAACCTGGAATAAAACACTAATACTGATGAGCTCTGTCTGATTGTTAGTGTTGGGGGGGGGGGGGGGGGGGAGGTGGGGTGGGGAGATCAGCACTAGCCACTTCCTAATCCATTTACTGGTACTCATGGTTCACATTCTTTCCCTAATGGTTCCTGCCTCTTGTTGCTTTCTCTATGTTACAAAGTTTTTTCCTATTAAATTTCCCCCATTTTGCAGCACCTTGGGAATCCCACTTCCTATCTTCCCATCTTCCCTTCCTCCACCTTCCATAAAATTTTGGCCCCCTTTAGCCCCAATGCTTAATGATGAACTTGGGTGGAAAAAAGCACTGTGAGCACACAGCATCTTGCATAGGAACATAGCACAACAACCCCAGCCAGAACTTAAACCTGGACTACTCAATCAGAGTCACTGACCTTTAGGTCACACCACATCTCTTGCTTGTGAGCTTTAAATATTTTTCTGGTCATGTCTATCATTTCAAATGACTGCTATTATTATTATTGCTTCAAGAAATGAAGAAAACCAGCATACCGATTTTGACATCGTAAAGGAGATCATGGACATTCTCTGTGCTGTCACAGTAGATGTTGATGACATTCATCATGATCTGCAGTCGTTCCATATCGGCAACTCTTTGAATCATAAACTGACAGGGATCTCGGATGTGTGTCACCAAAACCATTTCATGACGATCTAAATAACATCATTCATAGATCAACAACTCTCACTGAACTAAGGAACCACACTGGCTATATTTATAGTCTGCAGGGTTCCAGATAAGTTTTCTGGGCAGGGGTTCAATATAGAATTCCAACGGGTTAATTCCAACTGCTCCCACCAAGTCATTAAAAATTTTCTATCAATTTGGCAGATCATGTAGCTGACCTTGTTGGGTTTTTTTCCTGAGACCCCTCACTTATCTGGAACACTATACAGTAAAGTGAAAGTTAGTCTGTGTTTGATTTGAAGATGTATTTTGTAAGCTTTGAAATTAGTTCAGAACCTTGTTTAACATTAAAACAAATGGTAACTAATTAGACCAGTCACAATTTCTGTGTTTGGATGGTTTTGTCTTGTTGTTGCCATTGTCATCATCATTATTTTATTTGATTAAATGGATGACACCCCCAGTTCCCACCCCCTCAAAAAAAAAACGAAAAACTGGTTCAAGAAAGTATGGCCTACCACAATCTGGATAATATCCTGCACTTAGCAAAGTTCTGTTTTGTGACCATGCGATTACAAAACTGCTCCTACTTGTATGGCTGACAAAAGGTAAAATCTGAGACTTGCCAAGTTCCCAAAAATCCAAGACTGACACTTAAACAGTTTTAGACTTTGACATAGAAAGAAACACAGGAAAATGAGACCTTGCCACTAATGATAAAACCCTCCGTGATTTCAAGATTGGATCAAATGTTTCCAAGACCAAAGATTTTCTAGGTACCAATTACGAAGCCTACCCATGAACAAATGCTGTGTTAAGTACTGTCTTATAAGTTTGAAACAAAGAAAGAGTAGACTGAAGAACATGCATGAGTTTGTGTTATTATTTTCTAGTACAAATGACATGCATTATAAGCTAAAACTAACATGCAAGATCTGCTTTGAGAATCTTTGCAGCTGTGATGGACCTTGCTGTTCCTTTGTGTTGTACTTTATCATCAGACTGATCTATGTTTTCATCTTCATTTTGATCCTCTGAAACCTCAAACAGCTCAGGCCCTGAATCATCATTGTTGTCTCTCAGATCTTCCTCAGTCACCTCACTTATTTTCTTCAGCTCAAATCTGATGTTAAAATACATCATTGACAGAGTTACATGATCATCAAAACTTCAATGTCATTCATATTCCTCGAGAAAATATAAATCAGCACCTGGGAAACACATTTATCTTCTTGCTTTGTAATACATGTAGCCTCTTGACAGATGATTGAGTAAAAGGTAAAGTCTACCAAGTGGCCCATCAGGCTGAAGCTTATCTTAGTTTCAGTAGCATGAAGAGGCTAGGAGTATTTCTACTCCCCGCCCCCCCCCCCCCCCACCCCGCCCCGGCTGGGATGCTCGGTACCCATTTATACACCTGGGTGAAGAGAGGCATTGTGAGAGTGAAGTGTCTTGCCCAAGAACACAACGCAATGTCCCTGACCAGGGCTCAAATCCTGACTGCTTGCTCCAGAGTCGAGCACACTAACCATGAGCCCACCACACCTTCCACAGACTATTAGCACGCTATTAACTACATGTATAAGAGTCTCCAAGACAGTCAAAATGTTAGAGCTTATGAAGCTTCATTCTCTGAGACACACTTTTCAATTTCTGGCTAAAAGCCTCCCTGGCCTTTTTCAAAGCTAAAAAGACACCTAACTACATGCAAAATGTTCAAGGAGAAAACAGCAATCTGTAATGCCAACTGAATGAAATAAGTATATCAACACTTGAATTACAAAATGTGATACATGTAGTTCAGCTGATATTGTCACCTTGCGTATCCATCTGATGAAACTGATCCATATTCTAAAATGCTGTTCTGCAACTCTTTACTAGCTTCAAACCTAAATACAAAGTGACAAGAATGTGGCTTGAGCCAGACCTCAGACAGAGCTCCCTTAAGCAACTGCTTAGTGAAGCCAAATACATGTATAATTTACAACTCTTAAAAATATAATAATCAGTTGTCACTGTTAACCATCTTCTCTGACAAACTTAAAACAGCTGTGCAAGCCTAATAAACAATTAAGACCACACAATTGTTTTTCTTTGCAGTTTAAAACAACCACTTAAAATCAATTTTATTTTATGTCACTTACATGAAATGTCTCCAACAAACAGGATTCTACCCCTGGGGATGCATGTACACATTCACGCACACACGCACATATACACGCACTCACTCACTCACTCACTCACAGGATTCTACACTTGGGCAACAATCATAAGTAAAAATTTCTGAAAAAACACCTTTCGGAAAACATCTTCAAGTTTATTGCACAAATAACTGTAACTTCACGGTTTATTGTAGCTTACTTTATTTCATCTCCATTTGACAGCACTTCTACAGCACAACATTGCATTTCTTGAACACTTTCCAACTCAGTCCTTAACTAAATTTAATACAAAACAACATTACTTTTATTTATTATAGTAAGTACTAGCTTATAATAAGTGGTTCAGCCTAAATTTAACATGTTATTGGAATCAAAGAATACACACCACTTGAATCAATGTACATGTATAATACATCAAGATTTCTCCAAATATGCTACATCTGTCAAAACTTAGACCCTATTTACAGGAAAAATTTACAGTTTGGACTTCTGTTGGACTGGAGCTGTGATTGCAGCTGTGGCTACAGCTACAGCTACAGCTGTGGCTGCCCAAGTGGTTGTGGCTGCAGCTGCAGCTGCAGTTATGGCTGCAGTTGTGGTTGCGAGTGTGGCTGCAGCTGCAGCTGCGGTTGTGGCTATGGCTGCAGCTATGGTTCTGCCTTCAGCATCAACTGCGGCTGCAAATGAATGGAGTGCAAGAAATATACTGTTTCAACACATCATAGTGACCCTAACCTTTTTGGCATTGTCAATCAACTTCTGTGGTTGTCCAATCATAGTTTCCAGATCTGCAAAAAAACAGCCAACTTCAAAAAGCAAAATAAAATTAATCTGCCAACTTCAAAGTCTTACTAAATTTGCTACAAGACTATTTAAGAATGTAAACAAGAGAGAAATAACATGACTTTTGAATTCTCCCAAATGGTCAAAGTCTATGAGCAAACAATCATTTTTTTTTTCTATTTTAAAATAAAGCCAAAAAACACAGTTTATGATGTTGTAGGAACCAAGAGTGTTTTAAATTTATAGCCTGTACAAATTATGCAAGTGCACAACTAATTAAATAGTAAAATAATTTAATGACATATTTGTTGGTGTCTCTGAACCATACTATCACAACTGTAAGGTAAAAGCAGTTTGCCTCTTACCTTGAACATAACTTTTCACCTTTCGCAAATTGTCTGTAACCTCTTCTCGCTGTTGGGATGAACCAAAAAAAGCACAGGTTTACAACAGAGTTTCGACATTGAGGGTAATAAGAATGCTCTTTGATGACTGGTCAGTACAATGTGTTATTTAATTTTTAATAGCCAAGCACAAGGTCCGTATAGCGCAGTAGTCACTGTGACTGTTAGTAACTTGTTTATCACACAGCTCTTGCCTACATATCCATTGTGTCCATTTCTTCAACTAGCAGTGCATTAACATCACTACATTAAAAAGCTGGCCCTGCTATACACATCACACATCGTTTCTTAATAAGTTCTAGCTCATATAATAATGGTGGATAATCATTAAATGACAGAAGCTCACTGTTGGTTGAGAAAGCCCATCAACTAAACAGTGACACTACTAATAATGCCTTCTTACCAGTTTCTCCAGGATCTTTTCTCCATTATGATTTAATTCAACATCTTTGATCAGTGATTGTTCTCTGCAACAAAATACGTTTCTTAGTACAGTTGGCAGTCAGAGAATTCTCACGAAAGACAGATGCTGAAGACTGATATCTAACAACAGATTGTGGCATACCCCATACCCCTCCCACCAAGGGATTTTTGATTTGAATCCCCACCCCCCCACTTAGAAATTCCAGGATTGGTTCATACTTTACATTACGTTCGCTTTAGAGACTCCCAGGCCCCTCCCTCATGGAATTTCTAAAAACCCTCCTTTTGAGGGGAATGGACATTTTCTAAAACCACATGATAAAAGTCTGTGCTCAAGAAGCAGAAAGAATGAAAATCGAAACTTGATCCTTAGACAAGCTAATGGCAGGATTCAGAACACCTGTTCCACCTCATGGGCTGGATAATAAAGGTCTAATCTTTTAATGAGGGTTTAATCTAGGACAATAAATAACTCAGACTTCTAGTCACAGACTATTGCACAGGACTGTTATCACACACAGACTGCCACAATATCAAATTCTACCTTATCTGCAATACTGCATATAACTTGTAAAAGTGTTCTCTTATGTCATTCGCAATGTGATTCTTCTCAGCCTTAACCTCAGGAAGTGCTCTACAAATTCTCTATAACACAAAAAAGCAGGTGGAGGTACTGTGGTAAGATCAATGGTTCAATAGTAATGGTTCAGCATGCTTGATTTCTGGAGAGTAAGAACGTACATTTTTGTCTTGATGGTGGTCAACAAATCCTACCTGCACTGACT
This sequence comes from Orbicella faveolata, assembly GCF_042242905.1. Classification (NCBI taxonomy): domain Eukaryota; kingdom Metazoa; phylum Cnidaria; class Anthozoa; order Scleractinia; family Merulinidae; genus Orbicella; species Orbicella faveolata. The sequence continues at coordinate 32,134,407 of NW_028301539.1, forward strand.
TATCCAGATGTTTGATTATACGAGTGACTCCGTCAACTGAAGCTTTGAACTGAGCTTGAACATCTGCAGCCTAAATCAAAAGGAAAACATTTACAGCCAGTGTAGTATTTTCTAAAAGAAATGAAAATGTTTTCTCTGTGCTTCTATTGAGTCAAAGAAATACACCTGGAAGTTTGAGAGAACTCAAAAAGCTGTGGAAACATTTGCCTGTGGCTTGCACTCCACACAACATTTTTCTTTCTCCCAGACTTCTTCTCCCATTTCTATAACACATTGTTCTTTTTCTTAAATAAACAAATTTAGTATATAGTTCACAGTGTCAGTGGAAAGAATGGCTCCTTTATGGCACTTTCCAAACTTTGAGGATAAGCAACTCTATTAACAAACACTATTAGACTAATTTACTGCTTTTAAATGCCCTTCAGGTGTTACAAGCCTTAAGATCTGGGGTGTCAATAAGGGCTGGGCACCGGGCAAATTGACTGGTTGTGAGGACATTTTGCCCGCCTGGTTTGACCATCTGGGGGAAAGATCTTCTTATAAAGAAATTCAGTTCAAAACATTTTGAAAATGTTAATGAAAACCCTGTTAACACACACACAGTCAAAGCAATAGAGCCTCTGGGTAGTTGAGGAGGTTACACTGCGGCTTGCAGGTGCTTGGGAGGCAGGAGGTGTGCTGGGAGTACTAAACAGATGCTGTTTAGGTTTCCGTTTGTGCAATGACATACTTACATGTAGCTAATAATTTCCCTACTGACAACAAAAAAACCACTAAATTCTTACACATTTATAACAAACATTTTTAATTGTGACTTACAACTTCATCAATGGGAACAATGGCATGTGTTTGTCTCTCTCCTACAACCACACAGTGTGAACACACAGCCTCACCAACATCCTTGTCATAAAACTCTAGAGGTCTGTTGTTATGAACTGGACAACCAACTGCTGTCTCACTGCTAAAAATAATAAACAAACAAACAACAAACAAATAATAAACAAACAACAAACAAAACTAGAACTAGTAGTAATCAAAGATAATGTCCATATTGTAAGTAATTTAAGTATATTCCAAAATAAAATAAACAAAAAAAAATATAAAAAAATTAGAGCAGTGTGTTCACGCACGTACTTTGCATGTTTGGTCTACTTCGGGGTCATTCAAATGGCTCGATAGAAAACTTAGTTTGATCGAATGACAGATAACAATCTCCACATGAAGTTGAAGCCTGCAGTAAAAGTGTTTTAAATTAATTAAGCATTAACTTGTACTGGACAAAATATTTTCCAGGAAAGACATTTGAACTGTTGGTGAAAAATTCGCATTACAAACTGGATTAGGATTGCATTACACTACATGAACACAATGAATGGCAAAAGGTTTCCTTCCCTTCAAATAATAAGAACTAAAGACCCAGATGGAGCATCATCTCTCTGGATTTCAAAGTGTGAAACAACTTGAAGCATGTGATTGTCCTGAATTGGATGACAGGAAACTTTCCAGCATTCCCCAGCATTAAATTATGGATTCCAAAATAGATTGGATGATAATTTTAAGATTGTAACTCATTTCAACATGTTTGTGATAACTGGAGTTCAACACTGCCACAAAATATGTGCTGAACTTCAGTGCGAGAAAAACACATTTATGAATTACACTGTAACAAGAAATCTTCACTACAGGATATCCAGGCCACCATGATTTAAAACTACTAACAGCTCAACAAGAAAGTACATTTCCTCACTTTTTCTGCGTAACAGGTGTGGGGACGTGCTTCCGCAATGCATTTGAATATGAGTGTACCTGCAGAAGCATTTAAACAACGTTAAAATCTGGACCATTTTTTTTTAATCTGAATCATTTTATTCTCCTGAGGGGTGGGGGGGGGGGGGGGGAGGGGAGGTCGTAATAATCATGACCTCCCCTCCACCTCCCTATTGTGATTGCCTAATCCTTTGGAAAATTTCAAAAGTGCAGTTCCAAAAAATATCCCTACCCACCCTAAGGTTAATGGAAATTCCAAGGGGAAGGGGTTTTCAAAAGCCAACAGTTTTGAAGGGAAGTAAGAATTAAGCTTAACCAGAATTCCCAGGTGGGTGGGGGGATTCAAACTAAAAAAAAACCTTCCATGGGAGGGGTATACATGTAGATATTTTCTGGAACAACACAATACAAATTACCTAGTACTTTTTTTTAAATCAGGGGATGATACCCTAGCATTTGACAACTGTTATGTCAAGCAGTAATTTATTTTAATCTTACACCATTTACTGTGTTGCAAAACGTGAATCAGGCTTTTTAGTCTGTAGATGAAACTCTGTTGTGTGGCTACTACAATGAAGACTATTGTACAGTACTGTAATGTTTAATAACAGTGCAGCTGTTCCAGGTGATTCTAACCTTTAGTCTGTGGATGAAACCCTTTAAGTTAGTGCCCAGTCAAATGTGGTACTATTCATTATGCGGTATAATATGGTTGAACAAAGTGGAGAAACCCTAAAGCGGGACCATTCAGATGAAAGCTTCTGAGAAGTGCTTTCTTTATAGAGCACTGTTTACATTTGTCAACATTCTGAAAAATGAAATCAGGGCTCTTTCCTCCCTTCACTATTTTAGGATTAAAAGGGTTGCATAAACATCCATTACCCTCTCAAAGCAAGCACTACAGTAAACAGTTTCACATTTATTACAACTGCATGTTGCTGTTCCTCTGGAGCACTCTTCACATTTCACACCTGCCAGGGAAGAAAAGAACACATCCACTAAACATGCACTGGCGAAAAAAACCATGGCTATACTTTAACCACTCTAAAATCTCCTGTTACCAGGCCAGTTAATTTAAGTTAATAAACCTGAGTTGTTAAAAAGCTTGTACATCAACACAGTAAAACAGCCACTTTAGAAACTAATAACTAAATACAGTGTCACCCATGACCACCTTGTTAATGACCTCCTTGTTATGGCCACTTTCTCTACGTCCAAAGTAGAGCCTAACCTCAATGACCTCCCCAGGAAAATGAGTAGAATTTGGTGGCTCACAGGTGGCCAGAGTTCACACTGTCATTAAGATTGTTGAACTCGTTTGAGAACGTACTTAACATGACTCACCAGTGTCAGTTTTCATTTGCTCAGTTTTCTTCTCCTGTGTAAATTGACTAATCGCTCTCTGCAGACCTGCTTTGGTCCCAAGTTTTGAACGGCCAGACTTTTGAACATCACTAAACCAAAGTTAACAGTAAAGACAAATACGGGGACAAACATGAGACATTTATAAAGCCGCAATAAAATGTTTCCACTGTAATTTTTCAGCTATTATCTCAATTCTACATGACATAATTTTACATGTTTTAGATTAATAAAACTTAGAAAAAAAAAGTTTTACAGCTCAAAAGACATTCATCCAAACATCCAAAGTTGTTTGTGATAAACCAACAAACAGGTTGATCCAGGAATAACCCACATTTAGTTCTATTAAATGGACTACCAGTGCCAGAACAAACGATTTTGTCAAATAGTGTACAAATACTATTAATTTTATGCCAAACCCAACAATAACGTGCAGCAGCTAGCTCTCGGCACTATCTTGTTTTGTTACCTGCGATATGAAGCTCTCTTGGTATTAGTCACTACTCCTAACAAGTAAATATTGGGTGGGATATCCTTCACCCCCTTCTCTCCTTCAGTGGTCAGGGGGGTAGAGTTCTGACATTCTGGACACAAGACCTGTGTTTTCTGTAATCTGGCCCATTTGGTGATGCACCCCTCGCAGTATGTGTGGCCACATTCCAATAGAAGAGGGATGCGGTTACCAATAGGCTTCGAGACATCTGTACAGAAAAGCACAATTTATAGTGAATTTTTATGTTCTCTGTAAATACAATTACTAGGAAAGGACACACAAAGTTCCACCAACAGGTGCCAGTCTATGTGCACTTTTCAAGACCCTGAATCTGCCTGTGTCAATGTTTCCGTTACACCAGCTTTCAGTGTTATATGCATTGGCAACATCTTTCAACATCTTTCAACATCTAGCCTAAGTAAAAACTGTAACCACAATGGACTTCTTTATGGTCAAATTTGAATTTTAGTCATGAAAGATGGATTTGTTTGACATCAGACTAAGGTTAGGAGTGTTAAGTTTGTCATCCCAGGAGAGTTAAATCGACTGGTTTGAATGTTTGCACCTTGCGAATATTAAAAGCGGTAGTGGTCCAATTCTACCATCACTGTACTATTGAGAGCTGATTGACTACACTAAAGTTGTGTGAATTATCCAGTACAATTATCCACAATCTTCTTCAGCAATTTGAGGTCAGTAATTATCATTTATTTGTCATTTCGTCTGCTAATAACCAGAAAGTTAACCGGTCTTTCAGCTGTTTTTATAGCATGTCGAAAGGTGTCGTCTATACAGGTAACACTGAAAGCGGGCGTAAGAACAATACTAGAAACAATATTTTCTCACAACTTGTCTTGTGACAGTGTTGAATTCCAAACTGAAAAGTGTCATTGCATGTATTACTGCCTCTGTTGCAATTTGCAGTAACATGTTGCAAAAAGACAGGAGTCCTACTCTGTGTAACATGTTGCGACAAATTGCAACCCAGTTGATTATACAAAACACTTTTCAAAACCCTTTTCAACTTGCAATGCAACATCGTTGCTTGGCGACATGCTTGATGTATTGGTTAGCCTTGGTTGGTCTTCAGCTTTGAGCCCCGCCCAAGGAAATTGTACTGTGTTCTTGGAAAAGACACTTTACTGTTACAGTGCTTCTCTCCACCCAGGCGTACCAGGTGTAAATGGGTACCGGCAGACTTAATGCTGGGGGCCGGCAACCCTGTGATGGACAAGCATCCCATCCAGGGGGGAGTAGAACTATTCCTAGTTGCTTCGTGCTACAGAAACTGGAATAAGCTCGGGGCGGGTTACTTTGGGAATTTCTGGGTGGGGATGTGCCGCTGGGACCCTGGAGCCCTTAGCCTATACCAGAGCTAGTTCAGCTGAATTTTGCTACCCTATACTAGAGTAAACTCCCCAAATCCCCCCATCTATCGACACTGTTGAGGCTGATTTGCATAAATTTGAACTTGCCGATTTGATTTTTTTATATTTTTGAGTGGCAATTCCTGGTTTCCCTAGTCTAGATAAAATCTTCAACCAACTAGTCAGCTTTGTGAAAAATTATACCCTATTCTAGACCCAAACGTTCTGATTTATATACCCTATCCTAGAGTAAACTGCTTGAAAACCATACCCTTCACAGCGGCACATACCTATATAGCCCATATATGGCATTGCCCCCCCCCCCCCCCCCCCCGGGAATAAGCTCCAGCCTGATGATGTGCTACTAGGCTTGTATGCAGATTTACTTTTACCTACTGGTTAGTCTTAACAGCTTTTAATGACATAAACTTTGCATGAGAGTGGTCCAAGATTAAGTTTATAGAGAGAGTCAGATGCTAGTGGAAAACGTTTGGTATGTGTATTAGGACTGTTTCATTAGTCACAAAGGAATGCAAGAAATTTGCAACTCTCTAAACAAAGATAAAATGGGCAAATGGTGTCGAGGGGCAATGAAAAATTGTTGTATATGTAGGATGCTCTCTTTATTTAGACAACTATAACTACATACTGTTCCACGATCACTCATTACCAACCTTTCCCTACTATCTACAGGCACTTTAATACCTTAACACTCCTCACATTGACTATATATCTACAGATACATCATAAGCTTATATCCAAAGAGGACGATGTTGATCACAGCTGATCCATGCTGCATAACAAAAACTCATTGACATTTTGCAGCCGGCGTAGCTGCCTGTCGATCAGGCAGAACTGAAGATGAATGCAGTATGTTTGAAATCAGTCATTAGTTCTATTCATTACCTTTAAAGCCATAGCTCTTACAACAATTCCAGCAAGTTGGTGTTCGTTGCATGATCCGGAATGTGAAGAAAGAGCTTTCTCTACTGCTTAGCAAGAGCTCAAGCTAGCTACAAATGAAAACACATGTGTTTTTTCGTCGCATCCGAGAACTTCCAAATTTGGACATACCGAACACACGAGTATCGACGAGTCTGTCCAAATATGGTGCTACGATTTGTGGCGGGAAAGTAGAACTTGTTTTGCGGGACGAGCTGCGTGCAGGTTTTGATCGGTCGTTCTTTCCTGTTTTATTACTACAAAACTGACAGTTTATCAAAAAGTAGGGTTAAATTGCCTTCTTTATAGCGTTCAAACATGAGGTTGGATACTCCAGAAATCGCTTGGCATGGAAAAGAGCCAATCTTGAGCGTTGATTTTAGCAAAGTAGGATCAACATGGCGACTTGCTTCCGCTGGAGCAGATAACGATGTCAAGGTAGGGTCGATGGAAAAACGTCCAAAACTTGTTTCACAAAATTAATGGTGCATTTTCCTTTGTGTTTTGTCGTGACTGTTCTATACGAAGCGTTTTATTTTAGATCTTTTTCTTATTCCCACACAGATCTGGTCGATAATTTCCAGTGAAGATCAGCATACAAAAATCGAATTTTTAGCCAATTTGAGTCGCCATACAAAGGCTGTGAACGTGGTGAAATTTTCACCTAAAGGTAAGCTTACTCAAACCTTGATTTTTCTCTACTGGTTTTCTGGGAGAAAATGATGACCAGATTTTTTATTCTCGTATTAAAGCTGCTTCCATGAATTGGTTTTGATATTCGAGGAGAAATTAGCAAATGGATAATTATTCAGACGAAATTATGTTAGCCAAATAGCCAGAGGTCAGAACATCTAGCTGAAGTTGATTTTTGGAACGCACCGAATGCTCAGATTCTTCAGCCAATCAGATTTGATCAGCGAGCCATGAAATTTGGTGACTTTCAATTTAGAACCAGCTAGGGATCTTAATTCTGGTGCAAAATGTACTGGGGTCCTGGCGAGGGAACAGGACAAAAATGAGATCCAAAGCTAATCAAGCGAATATACAAACATCATACATGCCAACTCTCCCGGATTATCCAGGAGTCTCCTGGATGCGAAACGAATCTCCTGATCTCCCATACGGGTCACCAAATCTCCCACATAAAAACTGACTTTGAACCTTTCAAAGACCTTGCTCCACTAAGGCTGAAATCGTATCCATAAATTGATACAATTTCGGGTTTTTCAACTTGTTTCACCGTTTCTTGATGCATGTTTTTGCATCGTTGACTTTCAACCACACGTCGACAGAAAATAAAAAAAGGCTTTCTTCATTATATCAGCCATATAACCGAATGCCTGATTGGATCTCTGTTTAACCAATAACGAACCAGGACAAAAGTCTGCTGGTTTTCCCGCTAATTTCCCGCCCCTGCATACCATTTCGTGAGTGATAGTAAGATTTACAATGGGGTAGGGGGGGAATGGGATCATTTTAGGGGGGATTGGATTGATGGGGGAGGGGGGTTGATAGATTTTTTTTTGGAGGGGATAGGGGGTGGGGGGTGGTGTCTGGCAAAAAAATCTTCAGATTTTAGATCTCCAGAGGTTGGCATCTCTGAAACATACAAAGTACTTCCTTTGGTCTGGCTTGAGACTTCCATGTCTGGCTACTGATGTCTCAAATGCCAGAGGGGAACATCACAAATGGGAGCCCAAGATTATTGAGGGTGCATTCTTTTGGGGTGATCTGGATCAGGATCAGTGATCCAAGATCACTCAGATCATGGTGCATCAAAGGAACCGATGAATCCACTCTGGTCACGGATTCATTGGTTCCTTTGATGTAGCATGATCTGAGTGATCTTGGATCACTGATCCTGATCCAGATCACCCCAAAGCAGTGCACCCTGAGTTAAAAAGAGTGAGTCTTGCACCAAAAGCATGATGCTTGGTATGTATTCTATCTCTAGATTTCACACAACTGACATATATAACTGCATGTTTATTTGTCATTTCAACAGAAGAAATTCTAGCTTCCGGTGGAGATGGTAAGTCTGATTTAATTTGTATGGAATGAACAATACTCTACCCCTGCCCCTTGTTCTCCCCTCAGCCGTCAATAATTCTTGGTTAACATGTGCCCCTCCAACCAGGTGTATAAATATGTAGCAACAAATTTAATGTTGAGTCAAAACCTCACAATGGACCAACATTCAATCCAGGGGGGGGAACAAGCATAGTTTATGCTTCTGCTCACTTCGTGGTGTGAAAACTGGGATATGCTCTGGCCAGTGGTATCATCGTATGGGCCACTTTGGTTTTTTGTAGACTTATTTTATCCTGACTGCTCCTCCCTTACCCACTGGGCTGAAAAAAAATTGATGAATTCCAGCTTGCTTGTCCTGGGCAAGTCTTAGTTAGTTGGTAGGTGACTTGCCTGATCCCTTGCCTGTGTGGCAAGTGAGAATGAAAAAGTTACTTGCCCAGAAAGAGAATCCACTTGTCCTGGATGACCGGATGGTACTTTTTGCTATCATTAAGTACATGTAAGTCCTCACAGGTCATGCGTTGTAATACAGGTATTTGATAATTAGCAATATTTATTTTTGATTTCTCGTTATTTTTATGTCTCATTTTACTATTAGACTCTATGATTATTCTATGGAAGCTCAATAATTCCCCTGATCAGAATACTAATGACATATTTATGGAAACGGACGACGTACAAAACAAGGAATCTTGGACCTTTCACAAAGCTCTGAGGTAAAATAAGTTTGTCTAGACTCTTGATGTTTTCCTGATAATAGTTTACAAGTAATTATGGAAACACTTTTGCTTTCCGATAATAATGATCAAAACTGTTATAAACATTTTCCATTCTACTTGAGAATTGAGAATTTACTTGTGTATTTCCTGATGATAATTTGAGGACTTTGAGCTTTAAAAGTATAGCTTAATATTAGGTGTCATGTGACCTCTAAAATTCCCAAACAGGATTTTTACCATCAAACAAAACCACACAAATTCTAAATCAATTTGCACCCAGGGGTGTCAGCTGAATGTTGTCTTCCTTTCAAAATACAGACAATTTAATGCATGTTTGTCTCTTTTTTGTAGAGGCCACATAGAGGATGTTTATGATCTATGCTGGTCTCCAGATGGCAGCAACCTTATCTCAGGATCTGTCGACAACAGTGCCATTATTTGGGATATTTTGAAAGGTGTCTACATTTTCTACAGGATTCTCATTGCTAATCTACTAAAAGACGGCAGACTTACAGTCATCCTTAATTTCTGTTAGGTCAAAAGCTCATCATTCTAAAGGATCACAAACATTACGTCCAAGGTGTGTGCTGGGATCCACTCGGTCAATATGTGGTGACAAATTCCAGTGACAGGTAATTACATGTTGGAATTCTATTCCATACCCATAAAGGAAAAGCAAGGGGAATCATGATAAGCAAACTTATAGTTTTCAAAACGCTTTGTGCATCAGTCAACTGAAGATGACAGTAGGTTCTGTCGAAACATATCTTTCAAACTTAAAAGTTTTGCTGTTTTCTTTAAATTCTTGCAAATAAGCAGGGACTGTAGAAACTGTTGAAATGAAAAATTCTAATAAACCCTGCGATTATCAATAGCCCACCATTAAAAACCTTTTTAACAAATATAAGCCTTGTACTAATTATCAGAATTTAAAGGTATATAATTATGCTTTTTTATTATAATTTATTTCTTTTATATTGTTCTATTTTGCAGGAGTTGCAGGCTGTACAATCCCAATTCATATCGCTGTTGTTACAACATAACCAAGCTATTGGTCAATGGATCTCAAAAGATGGCTGAAAATGGAGAGGTAAAATATACCACCTTCACCCTTCCCCTCAATTAAAATGTGACCAGTCACCAATGTTTCAAAAAGAGATGAGATTTAAGATAGTCTGTGTCTCTGTTTTCAGCAAAAATAAAATTATTTTCTGCTGTTCAATTTCTAGCTCTTTAAGCAAGGAAAAATGTTTCATGATGAGACCATGCCATCCTTTTTCCGTCGACCAAGTTATTCACCCGATGGCTCTTTGCTTATAGTCCCAGGTGAGATGTCATTATCAAATAATAAACAATGGAAAATAACTAAATAAAATTTACTTTTGATTTCGAGGATCATGAGTACCAAAGGCATCCACGGTCGAGAATTGATGGATACCCTCAGGCGATCCTCGATCAACATCTCAATCAAGACTCAATCCACATCTCGGTTGACATTTGGTCCTGAGTTGGTTAATTTTAGATCGACGCATATGAGTTGGTCAACACTTGGCTAAGTGTTGATTGAGTGTCGGTCGACATGTTGATTGAGTGTCGACGAGGTGTCAATAGACCCTCAACCGTGGATGCCAGGACAGAGGACCTGCATGAAAACTAGCTAAGGCTGATGTCTCTTCCTCACTAAATATCATGCCTTTAGTACACATGATCTGAATTCATTATAACCAAGATTTCATTACTGCGATTCTTATTTTTGTCCTATTCGATTTTGATTGACAGCTGGCAGACTTGATGTTGGTGATCAGGTGGTTAATACAACTTATGTTTTCACGCGTGCATCACCTAACAAGTGAGTGTCTCCACTGAATGCTGGGTGGAGTACAGTACCTTCAAGTTGACAGTTTCAACACATAGTTTATCTACTCAAGTTGTGAAGGTGAATTAATGAACATGACACGAGCGTGGGACAAAGAAAAATTCTGAGTCCCTGACAGGAATTGAACCCATGACCTCCCGAACACCGGGCGGGCACTCTCGAGCACTCCAGAGCGTCCGCCCAGTGTTCAGGAGGTCATGGGTTCGATTTCTGTCGGGGACTCAGAATTTTTCTTTGTCTCACGCTCATGTCATGTTGATTAATTCACCTTCACACTACCCAAGTTGTTATGAACATTTAGAAAGATTTTATAAACTATTAAACAGAACATGTTAATGTTATTCTAGGTAAGTTAGTAGACAACTAAGACAGATACAGACCAGGGACCAACCATTCAAGCCCAGGGGGAACTCCCATATAAAATTGAAGGGGATTGCTCATTCAAAAATTTTCTATCGAACCCCTAGAAAGTACCCCTGTCACTTTTATATAGGAGTCCCCAACCCTACCCAACCCTCAGGCATTCAAGATCATTCATAATTTAATTTCAAGAACTTCTTCATGGATTATTTGAAACAATGAACAGGAGCCATTGATTGAGCCTCAAAGATTTTAGAACGAAGTATGAGGACTTCTTTTATAAATACTTTATTGATGCTCCCCAACAGGGCTTTTCAGGTACAACAAATTAAGAGATCCATGGAAATGCTCTTCCCTATCTATTTCAATGTTAACATTGCTGACTGTAAAATAATAAAATTATTATCCATAATATATCCATATAATAGCTCCATTTCACATTTAATGTAAACTGGAGAAGTTAGTTTATTTTAGGAATCTTGTTTGTGGTTGTAACAGCTTCTTATTCACATCAGTGATATTTGATTTTTGTTACAGGCCAGTCCTCTATCTTCCAAGTCCTCAAAAGGCCACCGTGGCAGTGCGCTGTTGCCCAATCCTTTTTGAACTAAGACAAGATAATGGTAAGGTTTGCCTCTTACCTACCTCTTTTTTCACTTTTTTCTTATGTTAGAAAAGGAAAGGAACCCTCTAAATTTTTAACTCATTCTTTCAATTGAAATTGTGATCAGTGTCCAAATTGTACTTGAAATGTATAGGGCAAGTCCATGAACAATTCAAGCTCATCACATGAGTATAAAAGATCCTCTCTATGTACATAAATCTCCAAAAACAATGTTACAAGAAATTAATAGAACAGATTTAGAACTTGTTACTAGACTTGCGCATCACGATTTAGGTGAGGCAACATCATAAACACCACTTTCACGCTGTTGGTTTGTTTGTCAGGAACGCAAGACATACTAACTCGTTTTTAACAAGAGCTGCAAAACTTCTCTTTTATGATCTGTTTTTTACTGACCTTACAAGTAATTTAACTTACTAGTAATTCACTATATATGTATTCCCCTTTAAATTATGTTAATCCATTGTAAGATGGAGGATAAATAAAGCTTATTTAAGAAATAGAAGACACATACCGTGTTTCTATCGAGTTATAGAAATATGAGTGGAAGTTTGGGAGAACGAGAAATGCTGTGGGAACACGAGCCACAGGCGAGTGTTTCCACAGCTCTTTCAAGTTCTCCCAAACTTTCACGAGTGTTTCTATAACTCGATAGAAACACGGAGAACATGTTTTCTATTTCTTTTAGAAAACACCGTGACAAAAAAAGGAAAACAACTGTTGACTCTGATCATCAAAATGTTAATTCTCTTTGCTCGCACCATCATTACATCAACAGCTTGTGCTAGTTCTGTGTTTCCATCGAGTTATAGAAACACGATATTTAACCAGTCAGCACGCTTATTTTCTTAGGACTGTTTTCTAATATATATTAGATAGCAGGAGTTCAATATAGCCAGTTAAACAAGACCAAAAAGGTATATCTAAGGGAAAATGGCCTGATTTTGAGACAGCAGGGTTCAACTGTGTTATAAACATATTAATCACAATGTTGACAGTGAATTACTGCTTTTATCTCACAGCCAAAAGTGAAGAAAAGTCTGCAAAGAGTCTTTTCAAGTAAGTTCCTTTTTAATGATTTACACATACATTGTTATAATTGCATTTTAGATTACTAGACTTGAATGTCCCCTTACTTGACTGACTTGTAATGTTAGCCTAAAACTGCTTTCCCATTGCAGGTTGCCGTACCGTATGGTGTTTGCTATGGCAACATTGGACTCAATCCTGCTGTATGACACTCAACAGACAGCTCCATTTGGCTACATTGGCAATATTCACTATGCAGCTCTTACTGATGTGGCCTGGTATGTACTTACTGGTGATAATTCTCTCTTCACACATGGCAACCCTCTAATATTAGAGTAACCATTACCCAGGGTATATGGCTGCAACATGTGCAAGGGTCATGTATTCTTAACTCTTAACACACTTTGCATGCCTATCATTGGTCAGGCCACTCCCTTTCTCTCTTGTTCAGTAGCATGAAGTCAGAATTTCTACTCCCCCCTGGATGAGAACCTAGTCCATCACAAACAGCAGTAAATTTCTAGTTGAAACCCATTTACAGACCTGGGTGGAGAGAGGCACTGTGAGAGTAAAGCGTCCTGTCTAAGAACACAGCACAATGACCCTGATCAGGGCTCAAACCCAGACTGCTCGATCCAGAGTCCAGCACCCTAACTATTAGGCCATAGCACCTCCCATTATGGTGCCAATGATAGTATTTATGTCAGTCTGTTTATTTAAAATGCTGTACCCTTCTGCTAATAGATCTTTTTAGCTTGGCTGGTTTGTTGGACCATTTCAGACCATGTGATAACACTCTTGAAAAGTCTTGCTGTCAAATTTTCAAATAATCGGGTGTCTAGGAATGAATAAATTTTAAATGGATAAAAGAATAATGTTGTCTAGAGAGAATATCTTGTGGTTTGAAATAGGAAAACAAACCACTTAGGCTAAAAAGGTCTATTGGATAGAAATTCTCCACAAAATCAACATAAACTGGGCTTTTACCTGGAATTAATAAAATAATCTACTTGCTACTTGGCTCACACTCAGTCATAATTATTATAATAGCTATTACAATTCATTGAAATGGTTGTGTCATTATCTTAAGGTCCAACGATGGAAGCATGCTTGTAGTTTCTTCTTCTGATGGCTACTGCTCCATTGTTCACTTTAAAAGAGATGAGCTTGGTGTGCCTTACAGCCTGTCGGTCAAACAAGTGTTGGAAAGAAGCAGCTCTCCATTGCCACAAAATTCTGATACTCCAGGTAATCACACTTAACCTTGTGGTATATGACAATAACTTTTGAAAACTATTGCCTATATTAGTCCATTCTTGTGGAAAGGATTGCAACTAAATTAAATTCTGTTTCTCATACCTAACTATTTTGTGTCAAAATCTTACCCTTTTGTTTGTGTTTGTACAGGTAAAATCGCTAAAAAGCCAGCATCAACCTCATCTGCAGAAAAAGACAGCAATGAGGAAAAGGTGGACAAGCCTCAGACTATAACCAAGAAAGAACCAGTTGGTAGGATAAGCATGTTTACTGTGCCAATGAAGATCACACCAACTAAACCTGCCAGCAAAGTGACCCCCAAGAGAATCACACTGACATCAGCCCCTGTTAAGCCATCATCTATCAATCCAACTGTACCAGGATCAGGTAGCCAGGCCACTCCTGGTCACTTGCAGAACATCCAGCCAGTTACAAACGTTGCAGGATTACAGACAAGCCCAGCTGCCCCCAGACGGGTGACCTTAACACCACTTCAAGGACAGTTAAATGCAAGCAGTTCTCCCATGGTAAATGAAAGAAGTCAGATTACACCTAGGCGTGTCCCACTCATGCCAGTAGCAAAAAGCCAATTGGATGAAAGCCTTGACAAAAACAAACCCACTGCCCAGGTAACTCCTAGGCATATAGCTCTGACACCAGTGGTTAGCACATCCACAGACAACACAACAACTTCAATACAGGAACCAAACTTGGTGCCTGGACACGTACAGACTTCAAATGCAATGGACTGCAAATGTTCATCCAATGGGGATGGACACACTGTCTCATCAACATCTTCAGTTGATGCTACAAAAAGGGATACCAGCCCTCCGCAAACATCCGCTACCCCCCAAATCATACCTAGTACCACACCAAGGAGAGTGTCACTAACCACTCTAACCACTGATGTTGGTAAAGACCACACAAGTGGAACAGCACAACCAAGCCAGTCAGCGGAAACATGTTCTAGGCCAGGTTACAAAGAACATGATACCTCTGTAGACCAACAGGTTCCTCAGCAAAAAGAACCCAACGAGAGTGCTGCATCAAGTTGCACAAATACAGAGCCTTCTGTGATTCAACCGATTTTAGCGGAGAAACCCATTGGCAGTTCTCAGCCAAGAAGAGTAGCACTCACACCTGTTCCCATGGAAACCAAGGCACAATCCATAACATCTCTCATTGATAAGGAAAATAACAAAATCAATCAATTTGCAATGACCAATGACCAAGCACAACCTAAAAGAGTAACTCTAATGACTCTTGCACCTCTTGGAAGTGAAAATACACAGATCAAGCAGCAACAAAGCAGTGCTGAGAAGTGCCACATTCCCAGGAGGCCCATTCCTTTAGAACCTACAGTTATAGTACTAGATGATTAACAACTGAAAAAAAACTTGAAAACAGACTGTCTCATGCAAATAATATTAGGGATGTTATGAATTAGTCATACTGGAAACATTTTCATGAAAATGTTAACTGCCATGTGGATACCTCGCTATAGCAGACATTCAATAGCTCCCACTTCTATGGTCTGTCGCTGACTCACTATTACGGGCACCAATGACTTCGATTGAATTCCTTAACAGATCTTGTTCACTACATAAAACTGAAACTTTTACAAAGAGTGTTTCGTTCACTATGAGAAATTGGTCACATGTCTGTATCTCTACATGGACAACTTTCAGAAAAAGACATTGAAAAACCTCTAAGAGTTGTTGTAAAGTCGATTACCTCACTGGCGTAAATCTTGACTAAACACATACCATCACTGTTCAGAAGTCATGAAATCATAAAAAATTAACAAATTACTGGTGTACGGTTTATTGAGTCTAGCGATTACACCAATAGTCTTTGAAAGGTTTAACATTGTTCGGATGAAATTTTAAAAGATGAAGTAAACACAGCAAAGCTCATGCTCAAAGATCCTGGTGGGCTCCAAAATCCCACTTTGGTAGTTTGTCGTTATTCCGTGAAATTGAGTACTTTGTGGCATGAATGAGACACGTAAACGTTTCAGAGAAAATCAGGGTTGAAGAAAGCATTCCCTGTTCAACTCCTATTGACAAAGGTACGGTGGCCCAAAAAAAAAAATATTTATCCCAGTACAAAAATATTTATCCCAATACAAAAATATTTATCCCAGTACAGAAATATTTATCCCAGTACAGAAATATTTATCCCAGTACAGAAATATTTATCCCAGTACGAAAGTAATTAAAAAAATTAAAGCCGCGATAAGTTGAGGCATACTCACATATGCTACAAGGAAGCTCGCAATGACCTCTGGGAAATTAGTTCCCCTGCCCCATTTGTACTGGAAAAATGCGATAAAAATTCTTCAATGAACCCCTATACCGTCCTCAAACCAAAAATACGTCAATTCGCTTGCCCTCGAAAGCAGTACTGACCAAATTGTCTGCAATGCGCTATCATGTGTTAAAGGTTAGGGTCATAAGATTAAAAAAATACGACGGCGGTCTTGTTTTAAACATAGGCACGCAAGGCGTGCAAGAGTTATTTTTTTTGTGAACTATAAGTCTCGGAGATAGGCACATTCATGGAACTGTTTACAGTAATGATTTGGTTGATTTGACAAGTTTTTTTGGTTGCGATGTACAGCAAGAAAGAAACTGGGAGTTTATGATGTACATAAGATGTTACATCGGTAATGGTAAGATAACTAAATAGTAAGCCATAAAATGTTTGACTGAACAAACTACAGTAATCTGACACGTCTCCAGATTAATGTAGATACCATCTTATTTTCTAACAGGCAATTTTATTCGTTCTTTGATACAACCCACACTGTGATTGGTCTGACACGCGCACATGCATAACTCCCTCACTCACCGATCACGTAGCCCTTCCCCCCGGGGGGGGGGGAACTTCCTTATATGGGCTATATAGGTCTGTGCGGCCCCGAAGGGTATGGTTTTTCAGCCGTTTTGGTCATTAATAGGGTATCGATTTTAGCTGATTTTGGCCATTTTGGTCATAAATAGGGTACGGTTTTTGCACTCTAGTCTTGATATGGGTATGCTTTAAGAAGAAGCCACTTTTTCATCATTATCGAAAAGAAAATCAACAAAAGCCCTTCACAAATTTATACGTTTACGGTAATTTAACATTGGTTTGAACTAGGGAGCTAATTATAACGCAGTTCTGAAACAGGGTTTTGATTTGAGGGTCAGGTCGTAAATAGGGTTTCGAATTTTTGGTCAGGTCATAAATAGGATAAGGAATATCGCAGATTTTGGTCATAAATAGGGTAAGGGTTTTGGGAAGCGGGCCGCACACCCCCAACCAATTTTTCTGGGAGTACCCCCTCGGGAGCCCTTCCAGCCCCCAAGAGGAATTTTTGCTCAAAAATACTCAAGTTAAGAGGACTTTTCGCATTTTATACGAGTAGTAAGTTTACTCTTTTTACACAACACAACGCAACAACACTACTTCACCGAAAATTTAAAGAAAGAGAAAAAGACCTCTCTGACACGTTGAAAGTCTGATTGAATTAAATTGCACTTTAACTTGGTGCCACACAGTCTTCAAAGAACATTTGAACAGTTTTCATACTTTTTACCTTTAAAAATATCGGACTGAAAAGAATGTCATAAAATGCTCATCAAATAAAAATATTAAACTGCTACTGCAGAGACGTAAAAACACTCTAGAAAGAAAAGCTTCTTTTTTGTTTAATATCCTGGGAACAATAGCCGATAACTTGTAAGCTCTAATTGAATTTACTCCCATATGAAAAACAAAAGTGTCGAGTTACCATTTGTAACTAAAAATAGTAAACATCTCGTGGGAACAAGTGGCGACGATTCGTCAGCTCTAATTGAATTTACTACCTTGTGAAAAACAAGAGTGTCAAATTACCCATTGTAACTAAAAAATAAAAATATCTCGTCATATTTGCATGCAATAAGAACAAAACAATCGTTACCTGCACTTACTATTGTAAACGTTAGAGCTGCTTCAAATCTAAATAGTCTCGTCTCCTCTAAAACATGTCCTAAGAACTAAAAGCGACGATTCGTGACCTCTAATTGAATTAACTCCTTGTGAAAAACAAAAGTATCAAGTTACCCTTTGTAATTAAAAATAAAAATATCTCGTGCATTTGCCTACTACTCATGAACTGCTTCAAAACTCAAGACTCATCTCGTTCATAACTAGCCACCATTTCACTGAAAATTATGCACTCTAAAACAGCCCAATGTACGTATGTAACCGTCACACTCTCCTCCAAACCGGACTAAAAATCACAAACCGACAACATACACGTCACTCTTTATTTTTCAATTACCAAAGTCCTTGTGTTTATACTTACCTTGTGTTTCTCACGTACCATTTACCTTTACAACAAGAAATTTGATTGGCTGTTCATAGTAGATCCAATCTGATTGGTGTGACATACATACATCTCTCACTCACTCACTCACTCACTCACTCACCCATTGACCCGTCCATAACATACCCGACGCGCCGACTAAGAGGTATTTTTTTTACAAAAAAATAACTCAAAAATTGATCATTTATGGGAAATTAAGGAAGAGAATTGTCCAACGTGCTGAGATATAAACTTGACAAAAAGGAGGAAAAGTACACTACATGGAATGCAATGCTCAAATTGGAACCTCGTTGCTAAATTCCCCAAACCCTCACCCAAATCTAGCTCACTTTAACAACAAAAAAAACAATGAAAATATGCTCGCATGTTTGTCTTTGGACATTATCTGTTCCTCAAAGCTCACAGTTCGCTTCTTGGAACAGACAATGTCCGCGGACAAATATCCGAGCATCTTTTCGCGCCAAATAGAGACTATGGTTTATGTGTACCGACGGGGTACTCCCTTATATGGGCTATAAGGGAGACACCTATCCGCGGCACACATCTATCCGAAATTTACGGGACTACTTCCCCGCCCCTCCCCCGACCCCCTCCCGGGGTTTATATATAATGTATAGTGTCACCATGAAATGTAACTAAGCTATGACGGAAATTTCGAGTATTTCGACCACTCATGCATGAGGCTGCCTGTGAAATAAGACTTATTAAGACAGCACCAAAGTTCATATTTTGGCCTTCCCTCTGTAACGACAGCGCGCTCGCGCCAAAACTTCGAAATGGCTCCTTGTTGGATGTTGGTCACATGACTGAGCAGTGTTTGCTTTGGGGGTTGCTACAGGTGATGCGAACAATAACGAGGACATAAACAACCTTCCGATTTGTCGTCGTGACCCTCTGAGAGTTAAGAAAACTCATTGGTATCACGCGGAAACCATGGAGAATGATTTGTACGAAGACGAAGTTAATCCAAATAATCCCAGCAAAGTTCGCATCTCTATAACGAGAGCATCTTTCTCGGAGGACGAAGGCGATCTCGAGTCACCTGAAAAATCCCGACCGCGAGCAGATTCTGACAGCAGTATAGACGAGCAAGAAATGGAGAAACTGATGCAAGAAGACGATGAAAATGAAAATGAACAGTTGCACAATGGTGAAGAAAAATTGAACGGACATAGTGGCGATCCTTCGAGCAACGATGATGACAACAATTCAAGAACGGTCGAAGACGATGAAGTAACTAAAGCTTTCGAAAATGGCGTGACGATAAGCGACGCGGCTGATGAACGCAGTGAATCAGCAGGAAAAGTTGGCGATGAACAGAATGATTCCTTACAAAGTAATAACAAAGAAGACTCTTCGGAATCGTCTCCTACAAAAAGTCCGGCGATGGAGATGATCGGAGATCGCGTTCTAATAGAACGTGACGGGAAATTCGAACTTGTAGATGTCAGTGAAATCAAAGCAGAGTATTATGACATGTTGGGAATAGCGCCCGAAAACAATGGCGAAAACGCCACGAGCGAAGAAACAGGCAGTGAAACATCTGAAAATAGTGTTAAGGAAATAGCCGAGGATAAGCCCGAGAAGCGGCCAAGACCGAAAACTACATCGGTTCACGAACTGCATCGAAGAAATGAAAAGAAGAGAACTGCAAAAGGAGTTGATAGGACTCGAAGTCAAAGCGCGAAAGCTTTTCGACAGAGGAGCGACGAATATGCTCATATAAAATCTGATTATGCAATGACTGAACAGCAACTCGAAATCAGAAGAAAATGTAAAGAAGCTAAACTTAGAAGACAAAAAGAGGAGCAAGAAAGAGAAAGGGAAGAACAACAAAGAAAGAGAGAAGACGCCGACAGGGCCTTTCAAGTAAGTATTCTTTCTTTTAAACCTTATGTTGTAGGTAAAGCTTGTCATGGTATGATGATTAACGTGTTCTAGAACGTTCGAACGAGATCCTTAACGATGTTGAATATCGGCTTCAAAAGACAAAAACTTTTTAGTTGGTTCAACTCAAGGGTCATGCAGCATATAACCTTCCATTTACAGTGGTAATGTAACAGGATACCTAATGTTTTATTGACATAAAACTTCATATTAATTTGTGGTTTATGTCCATTTTTACCACTATGAAACTAAGAGTTAAAGCATGGTGGTCATAATGTTAATAGGGAGCTTAAGCAAACCACGATGACGACGGCAACGAGAACGTTGCTGAACGAAAGGTTTAATGAGCAAAACAATAGCTGTGCACGTGCGTTATAAATCTTAGTACATTTCTTTGCTGTCCTCTGGAATACAACAACGTGAAATGACCAAGTTTTGAGTCGTCTACGGAACGTGGAGGACGACAGCTAATTTTTTGTATTTTTCATTTGGAATTGAACTCCATCTTTGCATAATCAGCTTAAGCACGTTTTTAGAGCCATTGGCAGACCGGACAGATCTAGACAATAGCGAACTTCGCTTGTAAAATATAAATTCATTTTTTACTAGGCGTCGTCCTCGAAGTCGTCCTCGTCGTTGCTTGAGCTCCCTAATATTAGGTATTACCCCGATATATTAGAAATTCCTGAATTATAATATACAGTATATTTATATTTCATTTTTTAGCTTTTATGTGCATCTCACAGTTTCTTTTATTTTTCCACAAAGCTGTCTCAGAGTTTTGATTTTTTGAAAGACTAATAAGAAATTCTCTCAGTCTTGATTCATTTATTTGTTTTATAACAAGTGTCTGAACATCTTTTTTTTAATACAAAATTTGAAAAGTCAAATTGTTTTGGGTTGGCAAAGAAAAATGCTAGTCTCACCTTCTCCCAAAGTCTCACATTTACCATTTACCACCCTAACGATTGTACTAGAAACGTTCCTCTGCACAGTAACCAT
Source organism: Orbicella faveolata (assembly GCF_042242905.1). Lineage (NCBI taxonomy): Eukaryota > Metazoa > Cnidaria > Anthozoa > Scleractinia > Merulinidae > Orbicella > Orbicella faveolata. The sequence continues at coordinate 32,155,481 of NW_028301539.1, forward strand.
TAAAATCTGCCCCAGATAGGCTGTATTAGGGGGTTCAACAATGCTTATGTGAAGGGGAGTCTTTGTTTACAACGTTTGCCCTAGTAAGCACTTCAGTCAGTGGTTGAGAAGATACAAGGATATCGGAACTCTGAAAATTGAAACTAAGAGCGTACTACATATAAACTCTCCCAAGAAATTAGAGCCTGATTTGAGTGACTCAGGTTGAAAAACTCACAAATTTTACAAACAATGGATGAGCTCACCAGCGCTTTTGGCATCCAGAAATTTTTGAAAGCCAATATATCCTTTGAACAATATTATGCCCAAAGAGCTAAAATTTTCACCAATCACAAAGTTTCACAAGCTCTTTAAATATCTGGGGTCAATTTGTATCCTATGTGATGCCTTCTTTATGCAAAGTCATAACTGCTAATGAAGGAAAATATAAACAATGATGTCAGCAAAGATGCTCATATAAATAATAGGTCAAACAGTTGTTTAAATATAAATAATTTTTTTCAGAAAGCTTTATCACGACATGCTATGCCATGGAATATTATTTTTAATATAAGTAAGTCTGATCCAGTAATTTTGGATTTATTATTTTGTATTTTGTAGGCATGGTTATATGCTAAGATAGAAATGGCACGTCAGGCCAGGTTGAACCAACCAGACCCAAATCTAGAAAAACAGGCAAAAGAAGCAAAGGAAAGTGATGCACAGACAGCTTACAGTGAGTGGCTTGATACGAAGAGAAAACAAAACAAAGCCCTTCGACAGTTGGAGGAGAGCAGAAGAGCAGAAGAAGCATCTCAATACGCAATCAGAGATCGCCAAGTCTGTGATGAAGCTTTCAGAAGGTCAGCTTCTTAAGACTTACAGTCAAACCTCAAAATGCCAGCCCCCCCCCCCCACCCCCCCAAAAAAATGGTTACCTGACTCTACTGCAGGCAGTTTCTTTTCGTCCCAGCTAGCAATCAATATGGCATTTATTGAAACATCTCTGGTAATGTTGGCCAACTCTAAAAAGAAAAAATGGCCAGCCACAGAGTTCCACAACCATCTAACCAAGGGTGGCAAATGGTAAATTAGAGACAGATACATTTTCTGTGAGCCTGAGTCTTTCTTACCTTTCTTACAATTTGCCACCCTTCTGTCAGAACTCTTTGAATTCTTGGTTTTGTTGTGTTTAAAAAGTAAAAATATAGTCCAAGGCTGTTTTTTTTTTGTATTTTATTGTCCAAGGCTTATTAATGGTTTTAGAAAATTTATTAGGAGCCCAAAGGTCCCTAACCATGAAATCCTGGGTGTCAGCACTTAAGCCTGTATGAAAAAAGTAAGTTTTCCCAGTCACAAAGGTTAGTCACTTGTGGCACCTGGGCACTTCTATGGAACAGCCCTGTAGTCTTGAATGTCATCACTGCCATGTGCTAACTGCAAGTGCTTAGAAGCCAGTGACTTTTATGCGTTTTTATAAATTTGCTATTTGCGAGGTGTATGGGTCACAAAGCCCTGCCTCTCTACTGTAGAGGGCGAGAACGATACATGCATGCTTGAAGAAAAGTAGTTAAAAGCTAGGAAACTGTGATAGGTGAAAGAGGGGGGCTTAAGGGGGGTCCGAAAACTGCAAAACCGCACAGATATACGCCAAAAAACCGCAAACCGCATCGGATTTTTTCCCGAATACCAAAACCGCACGTACATGGAGGCCACAATATGAAAGCTGATGTCAGAAAGACTTGTGATATATTTTGATAACATTGTACGTTAATATTAAACATACCATCATAACGCTGACGGTATATTGTACTACACTATTATACTCTGTTTACTACTAACCAAATGCCGAGTATGTGGGTCATGTACTTGAATGAGTACTGATATCTCCCGTGGCTTTGAAAAACTCTGTCACTGATCCTGTACATCTTGCATTGGGTGACTGATTACCTTGGAGGACCCCGTGCTAGTTGTGGAACGCGGAATAAATGTTACTTCTGGAATTGTGACCTTCTTGTCTCCTAAAGAGTTCACGTTCAGTGGAGAAGACGATTGTTAATTGCAAACCACAGAGTTAACTTGTAAGCTGATGTAATGAACCCTGATGCGTTGTAAAACAAAACACTTGGCTCGCGCTTGCAAAACAACCGCATGCCGACCGCCTGCCGACCGCCTGCCGACTGTTCTAAAGAGTGTTATCACCGCACACATTTTTTTTTTCCACCGAAAACCGTGACTTAAGGTTACCGTATACCTTCAGGGGTGTCTCGCGTCCAAGCGATGTAGCGCGTCCGGTTTAAGCTGTAGATACCTAAGCCCCTATATCAAATTAAAGCTTATAGAGCTGGCTATCAAACCATACCAAAGATTTTGAATTAAAATGAGTTGCCAATTTTGTCACGGTCACCAAATGCAAGCGTCCTAATCACCTTTTGGAAGCTACAAGTCAAAGCGAATTTTGTTTTTCGCCAATTTATTTTTTTCCTCGGTTTCAGGACAAAAAGCGCTAAAAAAGCGTGTCTGCGTTTTTCCATATTCAATTGTAGTAAAAAGTTACAGAACATTTTCGAAATAGGATTTAAAAAATGTGAAGTGATCGTACAAAAATCGCTCTCGGAGAAAAAATATTTCGAAATAAACAATTCGCAGACACGTTTTTGTTTTTTATATGTTAATCTAGCTACTGTCCAAATTTGAGGGCAAACAAACAAATTCCGTTTGAGTTGTAACTCTTTAAAGTGTCTGCTTCAAGTGAAAAAATTTATCCGAGAAAACAGCGCTAAGAAAAATATCTCACTTCGCAAACAAACTCCACCCACAAACGCCTTCAACTGGGTTCTCAGATCACTGAGCCAATCAGCGCTTGGAAAATTTACTACCATTAACTCGCGGTGAAATTTACGCGTGAATCTGCAAAAAAAACCTTGCGTTTCGCAATGCGCTCAAGGCGGAGAGATAATTTTTCTGCAGCTGGGTTTTTCTTGAAGCTGGTTTGGCAAAATGGGGAAGACGAAAAAGGATACGAACGTTAGAGTAGCTGGGCGATGAGAACAAACAAAAGAAAGCGCGGCAGAGCAAATGTGCATGGATAATATTACAATGGATCTCAATGAGTTGGACGATTCATCGGTATTGAACTCAACAAAAGAGTCACTGTAAACATCGCTGTTATCGCTGTCGAGTTCCCAAATTTTACATAACCTTTCTCTTCTCTTGACTCGATCTTTTTGCCCGCTTGATACATCCGTAGCTTCATCCGCGAGGCCAACTTTCGCTTCTTCACTCATTGATGTATTTTTATTCATTCTTCGCTCTTTCGAACTGGTAAACGGAGTTTTCCGTGGTCCATGTTTACTTATAACTTAATAGAATTACATCTAACACGAAAAATGCTTGGATTAACAATGCTGATTAACTGAGTAGCCAGCCAATTCGTGGTATCAATATCGGTAATATTCCCGCGAAAGTAGTCTCGGTTGATTGCATACACGTTATAGGGCTGTCAATCAAGAGGGAACTTTTACTTCCGGCCATAACGTAAAACATCCATTTCTCTGCCAATATTAGGTTTTTTTCAATTTTGTTTTCAGAAATTAGAGATTACTCTTCGACCATTAGTTTGAACCAAAAATCCAAATTTGAAGAAAATTGCCGATCTGAAGGTATACTGTAACCTTAAAGGTTGTAATAACCGCAAACCGCTTAGTGTTTTGAAACCGCAATACCGCGAGTTAAAACGAAAATTACCGCAAAACCGCACCAAAAATAATGCAAAACCACATCACCGCAAACCCTTACGCCCCCCTCGTGAAAAAACTGAGGAGCTGTCACATAAAAGGACATGCAACTAGTATAAAACTAAAGCTGATACTGATTTAATAAATCTGTCTTTATAACAGGTGGCTTAAGAAAAAGAAACATGAAGAAGAATTAAAACTTGCAGCAAAGAAGAAAAAGAAACAGAAACCTAAACTGAAGAGAAAAGAGCAGCCACCACACAACTCACATAAGATTCGGTGAGTGCAGAATCAGGGCAGCAAAATGCCCTTTCAATCTCAAAATCAAAAGGTAAATTCTCCTCACTGTTCATCACACAGTTCCTTCCATGTTAATAATGGGAATTCATCTCTGGTTACTGTTCTGCTTTATTCGCTGATTGTAGCGATGCTTGTCTACTAATGGTGCTCTGATGCTGTGGAGGAAAATGTAAAAGCATGGTTAATTGATTGGGGAATGGTTTTTATGCCCAACAAAGTTCTTTCAATTGTTGTTTTGCACTCATACACTTAGCATGAATTACGTAACTGAATTGGTTCTATTGGTGAGTTCCTAAGCCAGAATTAAACAACTATGTAATTCACGCTAATGTATGATCACAAAACAAGAGATTGTGCATGGTCATAGACCTTCCAACTCAAATCTAGCCATCTTTGTTTGCTCCTCTGATGTTTGCTGGGCTTCAAAACCATTCCCTTCTATTAACTGTGGCTAACATATAAAATGGGATAAGCTACACATGTAATTTTTTCTCATGTAATGCTTCCCTGCAGCTCCCTTTCTGTGCCAAAGCTGTTGAATTATCCTTTCCGAGGTTTTCAAAACAAAAGAAAACAGAACTAAAGAAAATTATTGTTCACTTTGGCAAAAGAAGCCCTTGTTACAGGAACTTAAATTAAGGCAGTTTCTTCAGAGTGAAGTAGCTAGCAGTGTCTACTCCCCATGCATGGGAAGTTAGTCTGTATTTGCATGGCTTCTCCTCACCTCCCCCCCCCCCCCCCCCAGCACTTTGACACGTTCTCCTGAGAGTTCACTAGTGTCCTGTTATACTCCTGAGTGAAGAGAGGGATTGTGAGAGATAGGAATCCTGCCAAAGAACACAACACAGTGATCTTGACCATAGCTAAAACCCAGACAGACTACTCGATTCTGTGTCCAATAAACTAACTGTATTGCCACATGTGACAGAAGTAACCAGTCTCTTACTTTTTGTAGCCTTCCATCTTAACTTAATTTGCACCTTACACCCATGGTTCAAGTCTGGACAAAATTATATAATTATATTTTTTCTTTCAAAATTATATTATAATTTGCAGACTTGACCTCATGCCACTTTTTCTCTGTTTCCATTTTCACAGATATTATGAATACTATGGCTACAGAAACACTGTGGTACTGTGACAAATATTCTCTTGCTGTGGATAGGAAATAAATCAACCAAAATGATGACTCATTGCTCAAACCATCTCAAAGTCAAGAGTCCAACTGGTAGAACGTCAAGTATCACTTAAATTACACAAACGCAACATTTACAATTTTCAGGGTCAGTTAGGGGTGTGTTTAAAAGACAAAATGATGAAATGTCACTATGGTTAGCCTACCGGTAAATGGCGCTTTGGTAAGCCTAGTAGCATCCTGTTAGCCTGAATAGCGTTCAGGTTAGCCTAAATATCACTGACCTGAAGGTGGTTAACTCTCAATAATTGCATGGGTTAACCTTATCCCACATTGTTAAGTGCTATTTTGCCATTTCATGTTTTAAACACACCCTCTGTTAGGCATACTAAAGGAAGAAAACTGAAGTTCTAGTAAAAACTGTGAAATATCTCTGGAAGAAAATACATGTAACTCTTGTGGTATTTGAAAGTTTTTCTAAGAAAAAGGGACATGTTAAGGCAAGTGATGGGGGAGTTTGGATAAGATTTTGTACCAAAGACAAAATTTCCCTTGAGGGGATCTAGGGGAATGCTCCTTCACAGCAACCTGTTACAAACATTTTCTCAAGGGTGGGGTTGGGGTGGAAGCCTCTTAACCCTCTCCAGTTGGGATGAAAAAAAAAACAATGGAAGAGTGAAGATATATTAAAAGTCTGTATTGTATTGTTTATCAGTGTCTCATGCCAGTGGAATGCCATTCCTAGTGTGCTTTGACATAGTGATAAATTTATAGTCTTGAAGGCTACACACACAGCAGTGTTCTCCAAAACTTTTAAAAAAGCCAGGAAATATTCATATTTGTTTCTGTAGATAAGTGAAGACCATTTAGTGTTATTTTAAGGATGATTTCCAGTCTGTACTGCGCACTCTCAAGGGTTTTTTTTTTTTTGTTTTGCAACTACTTACATGAAGTAGATTCAAAGTTTCCTTCCAACCACCACTATGGATGCGAAGCTTTACGTTTTGTTCTTTGTGAAAACACTTGATAAGACAACTCCGTGGCTGTGAAAATCAAAGAGACTGTTGGGAAAGGAACTCAAAATGCCCCAAAATAAGGCAAGCAGTTCGTAACAAATAACATTGATTTGCATTCCATCAAGTGAGACTCACAAACATTGGGTTGCTGAGTTATATATTGGGGAGGCTCTGCCCAGAGGTTCAAAAAACAAATTTTCAGAGGGAAGCTAAAGCTATGACGTGCAAGTCCAAAATTATTCTCACTGCCCCCACCCCCACAACAATTCTGCCTGGTTAGGGCCATAGCTAGTAGCAGGTAAACCAAGCTACTTGCTTCACTCATTTTTCCATTTTTGTTGTTTGTAGTCATCATAAACACCCTCATTGCCTCAGTCAAAATTTTTTCATGGACAATGCCTTGGTCATAATTTTGGGTTACAGCCCTGCTTTATATATGATTGTCTTATTTAAAATTAATCGTGATCTTCACACCCGTAACAAACTTGTTAGTTTATGAGTGAATTGCATCAACAACAGCCAAGTTCACTCGTAACATTAAGGGCCAATCAAACATGCTCAGACATAACAGGTGCTATGCGGTACAGCCCTTACTGACTGACAGACCTGAATAATTTCATCTTTTACTTTACTCCTGTAATTAGAATTTCTTCCCAAAACCCTTCACTTTCCAGTGGGAATTAAAGGTTTGAATCGACTAGTGGTAACGTCACTGCAAAATACACTAGCCCCAGACCACTGGACACTACATTCTTTGCACGGTACAAACCCTTACTCTTTTATATGCCAGTTTAGATAGAAAAAAAAAGAGGTTTTCCTTTTATTTATCTTCCATATAGCATGGTACTCTTCCATGTACTTACTGTAGAAATACAGCATCCCTTCTCTAGGTTTGTTATTTTAGTAACCCCTCGTGATTCTTGGATGAATCAACCTCAAGTTGTGTCTGCGTCTTAAAAATTCTTAAATGGCAGTCTTCCCTCCCCTGTGCTATACTTCGTTGGTATAAATCTGCTAGCATTCAATCACAAATGCCGTTCTCTAATTGGTTTCGTTGTAGATACTGTAGATAGTGAGTAGCCCGGCAGTGTGCGGTTGTTAAAAAGATGGGAGCGCGGCTTCTTTGCCTTTTCGAAGTGTCTGTGAAGCGGATTTAGTTATAGTTTTTCACGACTAGTAGTTTTATACTAATTAAAAACAATTGGATTATTTGCTTTCGATTTCTTTGCGTGGTAAGAGTCTCGAGCCCCTAAATCCAATCGTTAAACACACTTAAACATGAAAAGGGTACCCCTTTTGGGCAGAACCTCCCCGTATATTCCACTTTATTATATGGAGAAGAGTGTTTTACTGGGAACTAAACCACTCGTAGATTCCATACGCCACTTCATCCGGGACCCGAGTGGCGTATTTTCCGTATGTCACCTTTGTGAGTGTCGTATCGTTCAATGACGGCACGATTCCCGCCTTTTGCTTTTGTTGAATTGGTTTCTCCATATAATAAAAAGAACATTACTCGTTGGCTCGAAGATATGAATTTTATGTTCTCGTGGCAAGAACAATATCTCACGAGTGAGCGAAGCGAACGAGTGAGATATTGTTCTTGCCACGAGAACATAAAATTCATATCTTCTCGCCACCGTGTAATATCCTCTATATATATAGGGAGTATTTCCCGGAGTAAATATCAAAGCAGTACGTAGAATGTGGTTGTCCACGATTAGGTTGAATCTTTAAATTAAAAATATCTAGTTAGGTCTATTAATAACAATATTTTAATATATATCGTTTGTTTACAAGATGTAATTCTTGTTTAAAAAGATAGTGGATGGTTCTGGTTTAGAGAGCAAAGTGTTTTATTAAACTGACATGTTATTATTCATCCATGGACACAATAAACAAGTGATATAGTTTGTAGCAGTATTATAGTGTGGTGGGCTTGACCACTGGTTTCAATTCAAGGACATCTGCTCTCCTTTAATTTCTTAGTAGATTTCCGGACGGCGCTGTTTCCTACAAAACCAAAGTAACCATATAAGCCTACACAGCAAATTCAAGCGAGGCAACGAATCAAGGAAAAGTAGAAGCAGTCGACGCAAAGCGCGGAAAAACGCATGCAACCAGTCTCAGGTTTTGCATCTGATTGGTTGCGTGGGTGGCGCGAGTTTTTTTAAAGCAAGCATATTACTTTTATTGCCTGTCGTAAAACCTAAATCAAAGTTATCACTAGATCTTGCCAATCACAAACCACACAGCAAATCCAGAGAACCAATCAAAACTAATGCGGCCTATAAAAAGCGTGGGAAACGAATCTGTCCTTTTGAGAGCTCGGAAAACTGCAGAAATACAAGTCCGACAATCGATCGCGCTTTCAAGTGCTCTGGGGTACCGTGGAAGCTAATGAGATGACAAACAAAATAGCAAATGAAAATATTTAATCAACAAAATGTATCAAAATTGTTTCAATGAAGTAAGCAAATAAGCTTACTAGTCCCGGTTACTGAACAAACCCTGTTAGTTTGGAAAAGCGGATTGAATAATGAATGTTCGGCTAAATCTGGGTGTAATAAGTACCAGGTGCAATTTTGTAGAAAAACAAAATTACGTCAAATAAGATAAAGGCAATGTGACAAGATTGTTCCTAGCATGGATGCAATATGAAAAGGAAACATCCCAATAACTGAAAGTTAATTTTAAAAAAATAATGACGTTTATGGGAAGTGGCCAAAAATTCTCCCAGAGATTTCTTTTCTTAAGGCAATCAACCCAAACAAAAATAGAAAAAATTCTCCAATTTACTGAACGATACAGATATTTCCTTGTTAGTGTACAAACAGCAGCGAAAGAAAGACAGTACAAAGCGTACTAACAGTTTTGGCTGTTTGCCGTAATCGCATAATTTTATTATACATAGCTAACGCTCGCTCGAGCTATGATGCACTATATTTATAATATTAATGGTGATATCTTTATAGTAGACGTATGTACTATGCCGAAGAAATTTGAAAACGCATCTTTATTTCAACGGTTAGGCCTACCGTCCACACTAATCCGTCACGAAAACGGAACTTTTCGAAAACGCTCTTCAAACCCGAGGCGTTTGCGTTTTCGTGTGGAAGGAAAACATTCAAGACAGAGCTTTTCGAAAACGATAATCAGGTGATTTTCCTACCCGAGTTTTCCTCCAACAAATCCAAAATGAATGGTGATTGTTGCGTTTTCAAATCCCTCTAAAACCTTCAACTTTAATCTACTACGAGCGAGGACCCTGGCCAGAAAGAAAGTTCCTTATCGGACAGTGTTTGAGATCAGTTCTTGATAACCGCCGTTAGCGCTTGGGTTTTCCCCCGTAGGAAAAATATCCGTCAGGTTTTGTTAACAAAGCACAAGGTTGCCACCAGGCTTGCTTTCTCAGAAATGTGAAAAACATATACACGGATGGGATAAATCGTGGGCATAACTAAAGAAAAATCACCTTGAAATCTAGTTTTCGAAAACAGGTAAAAATAAACTAGGGACCAAGGCCTTATTTATCGAAAGTCAGATCTGTCGATTCCTGCGAGTGATATTAAAGTGTCCTTTACGTCTAGCTCAGATAGGTCAGATAGGGATCAATACAAGATGTAAATCACTTATGTCCGTCCTTAAAAGCAATGGTTGATCTGTGGCGACGAACAATCGTTCCTTCGAAAAACCATGAGAAATGTTCACTAACACTCTGACACTCTAGACGACAAAATTCATAATTCATAAATTTGTTTTTTCTCGTAAAAGAAAAAAAAAGTAACTATCAGATAGTAATCTCGTAGAGCGTATTTAAAGACGCGCTTTATTACTGGCATGTTTTTTTTTGTTGTTGTTGAGATCAAACTACGAAAATAGGAGTTTATATTTAAAAAAATAACAGATCTGAAATGTGAAGAAATGCAAGTTTGCCCAAAGCCTAGTGGCCAATCATGTAGACGAAGGTAAATATTGTTGTAATTTTTTGGTTCAGTGCTAATAAGCTCTTAGTAACACCAGCTGAATTTGGCTTGAGGCAGCTGACTTATCACGATCAAAAGCTGGCAATGTTGTTATTTTTTTACCGACATTCGACGTATATTTTTAGCACGCGATATTACATTAAGCCTTCGAAATAAATCCTTGTATATGGGCCACTATGTAATTTTTAGTTTAAAAGCTAATCCAAGTTTTATGCTGTACAAATATGGGATAAGTAGGTGTTATACGGCAATCGAGTTAATTCGAAATCGCTAAGGCAACGAATCCCTCCTTTGTTCTCGGGGTTGGCTGAGAACTAAAAATAGATCTTGCGTGTTAATTTATGCTTCCTTTAGTCTTGGGAAATGAATAATGAAGAAAACGTGGCTGAATTCAGAAACGCAGTCAAAATGAATAAATAAACGCCTGCTTTGTGTTTTGCGTTTCGCTTGAAGCCACAAAGTTTTAATTTGTTTCTTATCGGAAAGCGAAAATCTTTATCTCGGACACTTGCGAGGCTTGGGAGGCGGTTGCGGTTTAGCAATAAATTGCGGCGAAAGTTTCAAATTTACTTTGGAGGCGGAGTTGTTCTATTTTTACCTGACCTTTTCATGAAAAGCAAACAATATACCGAAAGCCGTGTCTAGCCCATTTGAATATCTAAATTTAGCTTGACAACAAAAGCAACGGGGCACAAAGCGAGCTGTTCTTAAGACCGAGGGAGTTTGTCTTCAGTGATTCAAGCTGTAAGCACGAGTTTGCCTGTTGGAGAAGTGCGGACACGGAGCTTGAGATAACTGGCTTTAACTATAAAATCCGGAGAGAAGTATCCATCGATACATAAGACTTCACTTCCACAACACGTCTAAAAGGATTATCTTATATCTGCCCGAACGAGGTTCGCAATAATATATTCCTTCGCGAGGAAATGGTCTGCAGTCATTCAGAAATGAATGAGTCTTCACTTCAATGTGGTCGCTCAAGGAGCAACTCTGAGCCCGTGCCGAGACAGAGAAGAAGCTCTATCGTTTTAACTCCTGCTGTCCTAAATGAATACGCTCGAGGTAACGAGGACGCCGCGATGTTCAAAAGACAATATGAACGGGCTTATTATAACGTGTATGGATCGCATCTTCCACAAAACAACGGTGCGGCGACGGACATGACAATTCCTTGGAGCGATCAAACTGTGTATTCAAGATATAGCTCCGATCCGCGCCTAAATGCAATGGGCTTCTTCGACGTTCGGAGAAAATCTTTCTCTCGTTGTTCTTGAATATATTTTCATAGTGTTTGTAGCAGCTGCAGTGAACCCAACCCAGAAAATTCACAAGGAAAGCTTTGGAGCGTCATCTGCGAGTCTCGCGGACGGCTTGTGGGGAAACTCTTCCGCCATGGAACTGAGAGTGGCCCGAACTCTTCTTTTCGTGCAGTGTTTCAGTTTGAAATTTTAAAATTATTTTAAAATGGACAGAGGATTCAAGACTAGAAACGCTTCGCAATGTTTAGATTGTGGACGTTATCGCCAGATGAAAACATTGGGTTTTTAGTGTGCTGTGGCTCATTTTTGAGTCTGTGAAATTCCTGTTTAAAATATCCTAACGATGTTTTCTATTTTCAGTGAATGACAACCTTTTAGTTCTAGTCATTTCGCGTTGATAATGTTAATTTTGATTTAAAAGCTTCTTTAAGCCAGTTTTTTTTTTAAAGTGTTGTCAGCAAGGCTTTCCGAAAAGACGAGTTTAACTTAGCTTCTTAACTGACCAAAGTTTTTGCCATCACTTACCAAATAAATGATGTAACGATAATTAAATATTTTCTAAAAATGGCTGAATTTGTCTGAAATAAAGGGGGAGAGATCGGTCGATAGAATCTTCATGATTTTCTTTATCTTTCTGTAAAAAGAAACTGTTCTGACGATTTCTTAGTTGCATCAGTGGGTTATTTTCTCGAAAAATGATGCGTGGTACAAAACGTATTTAAACACTGTTTTTAACTTTCACTTTTCAAACATAGCTCAAGAACAGAGAACTTGCCATAGCAACGGGTCCATTTCTATTTTGAACTGTAGATTTCGGAAACTGAAAACAGCACGAAGCAAACGATACCGGCAGCAACAAGTTGAAAAACAATCCGCGATGTATTAAATCCTTCAGTTCACGAAAGAAACCTTTGATTTTTTTCTATTTTGAAATGTTATTTTTTCTGGCGCGATTTTCATGTGGACTATCTATAGCGAGAAAAGGCAAAGTTCAGCGCTTTAATCGCTTCCCTTGTCCCAAGGCTTCCTCTGGTTGGTTGGAAAAAATCCAATTTTGAAAATATCAAGCCTTTCGAATAACAACCAAAAGCAGTTAGCCGGGTTATAACAACACCTAGGGCTATAAATTATCGTTCGAAAAAATGTTGGTTACCGAAGTATTTATACACGAATAGCCCTGTTACGTTTCTCTTTTAAAATAGTTACTAGCTACTGAGCGCGCTTTTGGTTCGGCGATTATAATATATACGGCGACACTTTCCGTTTACGTTGTTCGGTAAAACACGTTTCCCCAAGATTATACGTGATTTAAGATCAGGAAATGGCCAAATATGTAGTTTACTTTAACGGGTGGTATCAAAAATAACAGAAGATGTACTAATCAAGGAGAGCTAAAAATAGTCAAAGTACCGCATGGCTAGCTTCTGTTCACGAGGAATCGTCGAGCATCAGTTATCTTAAGTGGGGCTTTACCCGAAAATATTGTCGCTGCGATAGGACTGATATTTAGAACATTTCTATTGAGAGAATAAGCAGGTGACTGGGAAATGCTAAACTGCTTTGGCTTGATGTAGTGGGATGTCACAATAGAATTCATGCCATGTTGTGGTGATGGTAATTTAACTGTCCGGTCCGACAACAAAGTTCACATCGTATAAGTTTCGAAAGGAACCATCCTTGAAAACTGAGAAGAGAACCTCCGAAAATAACGGTTGAATTTCACAAATCTCGAAAGAAGCGACTCTCTGAAACTGGCGACAGCAAAGAATTTTAATACATCCTCAGTGATCTGTTGTGCAGCGAGTGAAGTGAAACAACGGAACCAAAAAAAATTCTAACGATCCAAATTCCACATTCACTCATCTGTTACAAAGGGAACCCCTTGAAAAGTCTGAATATCGCACAAAGAACAACTCCTTTGAAGTTTCTATTCGAAACATAAACATACCTGATTAATATTTTAACATAAATTTTAACAAAAAACTTTTAAAACTTGGGTATGTTTCCATGTTTGTCACAATTTTCTTTCGTTGGCCGATTTCCCGGCCATTTTCGATACACATGCACCGTAAGCTGCCAAAACGTAGTGAATCCCGGAAGCAGGGCAGCGATAACCCGAAAAGAACCACAGTGGTTTCGTTTATCGGAACTTCTCGCCATCAGCCCTAAAATATTAAAGGCGTACAAAATTGATGCTTCCCTGATGAGCGCGAACAAGAGCCTCAAGTGGAAGAAGACTTGACTCGATACAGTGTACTCGATCAGTGAACCAGTGATAGATTTACAACGCTTGTTATCTTTGTTAAAGTGATCTTTCTAGGTTCCCACTTTAATTTCCGTTTCAGGAATTTTGACATCAAGGCCGTGAAGAAAAAATACTCATAATTATAATTTTAAATTGGGTTTGTCATGAATGTTTAACAAGGAACTTCTTGCAATGCTACGGGTGACATTCACAAACCGCTAATAGTCTGACAAATCGTTTTGTCAGAATAAACAAGCGTTGTTTTACTCGCGTTTTTCAAACAATCTTTGCCACGTATTACACTAAAAATAACTACAAACGGCCAGCCGTTCTAAAACGAATAAACTGAAAGACGCGGCTACCAGGTTAACTTCACAAAGAATGTAAATATTTGTTATCAGTTCCTATTGTTATTCCAATTATACATTGGCCTCTGCTCGCCGTGGTGGTCACGACTTGCACAAGGCCGAGCTTGTGTTCACTTGTTTGATATTTTGACGGAGTTTGTAAGGACTTGTCGCCGACCGAAAGGTGCAAAAGGCCTTCGCATACTTGATTAAAGCGATTAAAGCCAAAAATAGCTCTCTGTGTGCATGTTTTGAGTTGCCAAAATGACGCGTTTTTTTTCTTTTTTGGAGTACAATTTTCCAACATGCGGGGCGCTGCCGCGCGCGTTCGTACAGTGCATCCGAGAAAAACATGTGTGTTTTGAGGAGCGCATCGTTAATGCTTTCACTTCAGACCGAGTTTCAGTCAGGAATGGGATACCGCTTTCTTTGCTTTCGTTGCTTTAATTACACAGTTGATTTTAAGCTTTAGGTCAGGCAAATTTCATTTTCGTCGAATTAGCGGCCCAAAGAAAACAAACGGGAATTAGCAATCCGTGGTGTTTATAGTCCCGCAGAGAGCGATAAAGAGTGTTTTGATCAATACCAGCGTCTGTTCCACGTTGGTGGCAATGCCAAAAGTCAAGCTAAAATGTCTCGGGATATTACTGTCAGTCACGGGACGTAGAACGCTGAGAGCACATGCTTTCTTTCAGTTTAATATTGCCGTAGTCTGATTAAACAAAGATTAGTTTAAACTTTGCCGTTTATGAAGTGACCTGAATTGCAAGTGGTAGGCTATTCACATTTTGGTTTTTGTTTGAAATATACGGACAAGTAGAGTCTTCACTCTCCCCGTCAATTGTTCGTGATCTTTATACAGATATTGTGTATTACCTAAACTCGCTTTGAGACGAATGACAGAATTATATTTATGTTTGTCTGTTTAATTAATTCGCAATAGTGATCAAAGTCTAATTTCTCCTTGTAAAAGGAAACACATTTTCACCAGACAACTGACAAGACTATAAAAGTCATCAACCAAAGGTCTGAATATTAAGTACTCAGGGATGGATTTCAGAATCATTATTAAAAAACCAACAAGATTAATATCGGCCGGAATAACTTGCTTTTTATGTCCTGTGTAGCTAGTTATATGGTTATATCAAGCGCAAATTTGTTATTAGTTGAAAACCAGATGTTCGCAGCTGAGAAAGCCGCCTTCTTACGACAGAGGATGTGGAATGTTTCTTATGGCGTGGCGAAGGGCATTGATCCAGTCCGTGCCTGATCGCGATAACGCGCAGGATCTGGGTACTAAGTTCATTTCTCCTCAAATTTATGACGCACGCGTTTCCTTTAGAACATTTATTTAGTCTGTTCCAGGGATTCGGTGTTTGGTTAGTAACTGTTTTTTTTTTTTTTTTAGTGTGGTTAGTTGGGGAACAGCGCAAAAAATAGGGATCAAAAAGAAAGACAGACTATTTCTCAACTTTTCGAATCTTCCGTTCTCTTTTTTTTTTTTGTGCCACTCCTCAAGTAAAAGAACACCAGCTGCAACAGGTTAATTAAGACTTAATTCAAACCAGCTAATGATCGTGAAAGTTATTGACCTCAGTGTACTTTCATGTGGCACTGTTGAGTCTTAAGATCTAGTGTGTGATAATTCAAATGAAGGCTGTTGAGCAGGGATGGCGCAGTGGTAAGAGCGCTCGCCTCCCACCAATGAGGCCCGGGCGGTGCCATATGTGAGGTGAGTTTGTCGTTGATTCTCGCCTTGCGAGGTTTTTCTCCGGGCTCTTCAGTTTTCCTCCCTCCACAAAAACCAACATCTCCAAATTCCAATTCGACCAGGATAGAGAACCCACATGAAAACCAGCTAAGGCTGATGTTGCTTCCTCTCGAAATATCGTTCCGTCAATGTGACAAGGACGAGGTTTGAGATTTTCAAGTAAAGACCAAACGTCCGAGGTTAATAAGTTATTTATCATATAGTTTTTTTGCTTGGTCTTTGCAGGCCCGTAATCGGCCCGTGGGCATTACGGGGGAGATAATGACCTAGAGCTAGCCAATCAGAGCGCGCGTTATAGTGGCTACAAACACAAGCCATATAATATTATATATTATTGAGCAGTACTTTCACGTGGTACTGTTTATTAGGCTGTTTCAGATGGAAATGGCATTTAACGAAAAGACAAAACCCTAGCATTTAACCATTCGGTTGAAAGCTGATCGAGCAGTACTTTACCCATCACGAGGGAGTGACAGGAGGAGTCGAGTGCCATTCATAAGACTCTCCATCAACATCACAAAGCGAATTTGTGGCCGGTGTCTTAGGGTTCACAATACACGACACAACTCGTTCCAATTTCGATGAAAAATGAATGACCTCTAAAGCGGTTGAGTTTTTCATCACGTCACCAGTGGCGGATCCAGACGTTGAGCTAAGCGGCGGGGTGGGGGGGGGGGGGGGGGGTGTCTTGCTTGCCCTGCCGGCTTTTCTTTCTATTGTGATTTCTTCTTTTTTACCCAAAATAAGCGGGGAGAGGGGGTGGGGGAAGCCGGGTCCCCCCAGGCCCCTCCCCTAGCTCCGCTATCCCACGACATGCACGGGTTGCATTGGCACGTTCCACGTTTGCGTTCCAGAATTTATCACTTCTCATCTACAATATTTCCAACTTGGAGGGCTGTTGGCGAGAATTGATAAAATTCTGCGTGGGAAAGTGTGGGAAAGAATCCAGCGATAAGCTTGGACTAGAAATGAATCAAAACACCTTTGGTCCTTACCTTGCATAGTAGCCTGCTCGAAAGCTACTTGCATAGCATCAGCTTAGTCAAAATGACTAATATCCTCATGATAGCGGCACATCCTAATCACAAGACTTTTATTAACATTTTAAATTCAGTTGTGTCTTCCGTCATGTCCTAGTTGAAAGTCATGCCGGGCGGTCGGTTGAAAATGAAAGCTAACAATAAAGCTAAAACTCATTGGAGCCGGATTCCATTTCCGTTGAAGCACTTTGCGGGCGTCTGAAAGTCGTCTCCATAGATAAGGTCGGATTATCGAGGTTCATGCTCTTTCTTGAGTTTCGTGATCTGTCAGTGTGTTTCAAGCGCCGTTCAAGTGCCTGTCAAAATGACAAATGAGTTTGACATGTGAATTGTTTGTCTGTAGAAAACAGGCAAGGTGTCCTCTCATGGAGCACGAGATGCACAACGAGGCAACAAGTATTTTTAATGGAGCCCTTCAGGCGCGGCCTCGTTGTTTTTAACTTTTAATATTGGCCACCTTGACTGTCTATAATGCTAAAACGAGGGCCTTAAAATTAAAAAAAAGTACAAAGTTTCAAGATTCGTATCTATTAAAATCCCAAAGTTGTTACAGTAGCGTTATTAGGTCGGTAAGCTTTTAAGACACGCTTGCATGCTAAGGACAGTTTTGCCCCTTCCCAAGATAAAAACGTCTGTTAAATTTCTTACACTATTTTCGCTATTTTTCCAGATGTGACCCTCATATTATTAATTTTAAAGTGCTCTTTCCAGGACAATCGATAGGTTTTCGCCAATATCTAAAGTAAGAGTATGTAAGGATGCACAAACCGTACAAAGATCTACAGTAGTTTACTACAGGTTTGAGCTGTAGAAGTGCCAAACTCTTTTATAAAATGTTCTAATAACCATCACATGCGACACTGAACTGGTTCATCATCTTTTTTCCTCATCTTTTTTCATCATCTTTCATCTTTTTTCTCCTTACTGATTGATGCTGCATTCCATTTAATTAATACCAATGAGCGACCGAGTGTTCACGACAAACTTGGCACTAATAGTTTCAATGGCGTTTTTCATAATATCTGAGTACCAGGGGCGTAGCCAGGATTTTTCACAGGGGGAGGGGGATGTCAAACTGTGTCAAAGTGAGGGTACTCACCAGATTGTCATGTCGTTTTCGCCACCTGTTGTAGGTTGTTTGGTTAAAATAGGCTTACAAAACGGGGGGGGGGGACTCACGGGCACCACAGGACCCCCTCCCCCAGCTACGCCCCTACTGACTTGGCTGGAATAGTTCATTTAGTTATCGCTTGTCGAATGCTCGGGTCCGTAGTTGGACACGGCTAATGTAAGTCGGAGGAATCGGACGAGCGTAGCGGCGCCTGCTCGTGAAATTTCCTTCCTTCTAAACTCAGAATGAGTGTAGGCAAGCAATGGTATTCCCAGCAATAAATACCCTTGTCAAGAGGTTTTAGAAAAGGCTGCCCTTTGTCGCCATATCTCTTTATTCTGGTGGCTGAGATACTAGCCTCAAAAATAAGATACGATAATACTGTTCAAGGTATCAAGCTTTTTAAGAAGGAAATTAAACTGAGCCAGTTTGCTGATGACACCTCCCTTATATGTAAAAATTTGACAAGCGTTGGAAAGGCGCTTGATATTCTTGCTGATTTGGGGGCTATCTCAGGTCTTCTTTTGAATAAGTCTAAAACAAAAGCCTTGTGGTTAGGACCTTGGAGATCTAACCGTGGTAGACCTCCGGGTCTAGCCTGGACCAATGAACCGGTGACAGTCTTGGGGACCTTTATTTCGTATGATAGTGTTGGCAATGAACGGAAAAACTTTGCTAAGAAGGTGAATAATCTCAAGACAAAACTTGCAGCTTGGCGTTCGCGTAAACTCTCTCTGTTTGGACGGTGCTTGATTTCGAAAACCCTAGGATTATCTCAAATTGTTTATTCGGCTTCCATGCTTGACATTCCAAATAATTACGCATCTGTAATCCAATCGCTACTTTTCCAGTTCTTATGGAAAAACAAACCAGATAAAATCAAGAGACAAGTCTCATATCAGGACTATGGCGATGGTGGTTTGCGGGTCACTAATGTTGAAATTATGTTTAAGTCCTTGCGCTTAGGCTGGATCCAGCGTCTCCTCAAAAATAATGACGAGGAAGGCGATACCTGGTCAGCAATTCCAAAATTTTATTTTAACAAGTACGGGGGTCTTAATTTTCTCTTACGCTCCAACTATGATAAGAAATTTCTAAAAGATTCAGACATACCATCCTTCTACAAGGATATCTTGTTTTCTTTCCTGGATCTAAAAAGTCTTTATAGCTCTAAGGATGAACAAGAGATGATTCTCTTTAATAATAAAGAGATCCTCATTGACGGGAGGACTGTTTTTTACCACGATTGGGTCGAAAACGGTGTCTTCACGTTGCATGATGTAATCAACGCTGGTGGCAACTTTCTACCATTTGAACAGTTCCAACAGCGTTATGGAATTAATTGCAATTTTCTCAGTTATTTCCAAGTAATCTCTGCAATCCCGAGCGCCTTACGGAAAAAAGTCAAGGAGCGTGCTAAGCCTAATGTCAACTTTTTATCCGGCGGCACCTTATTTCTTTTTATCCTCGGTCTTAACCATCGACCTCTTGAAACTTAGATCTAAAGACTATTATTGGCTTTTTCTGAATAAACGGAAGCCCCAGGCCACTGGTCCAACGAAATGGGATCGCGACTTTGCTCCGACGGTTTTGCCATGGAACCAGATCTTTGATAGACTGAAGGTTATTTGCAAAGAGAATCAACTTAGAGAATTTTACTTTAAGCTCATCCATCGCATTGTCGCTACGATGAAAGAACTTACTCTCTATGGAATTACAGACAACAATATATGTTTCTACTGTGGTGAGCCTGACTCAGTTCTTCATACATTTCAAAACTGTAGTACAACAACTTCTTTTCGCAATCGGCTGTTGAACTGGTTCAGTGAGATGCATAACACCTCTATGTCCCCGGCAAACTACGAATTATCTTTTGGTATGCCGTGTGGGAAGGATAATAACAATCTCAGGAAACTGAATTTCTGTTTATTATTTGCTAACTATTATCTACATTATCACAAGGTAAATGAAAGGAATCTTGACTGGGTTGAATTTATTACAAAAGTAAATTACCAGTTAAGAATAGAAAATAAAGTTTCTGGTTCTCCTTTATGATGCTTCTTCGCATTTTTCTGTCCTGTTAATGCTTTTAAAAGGTATTAGAAAAGTGTGTTATATCTCTAGATTAATTGCTACTATAGATTAATTAAGATTAATTAGATTAAGATTAGATTAAGATTAGGTTAATTAGATTAATTTAGGAAATACTTGTATTGCTGTTACGTATGTAAAATTTCTCAAAATCGATTCTTTATAGTTAAGTAGGGTGAAGAGGCTGTCTTGTATTGTAAGTAGTGTTAATAGCTCTGTTGTTTTGTAAGTAGTGTATGTAGCCTTTATCGTACTGTTTTAGTGTAAAGTAACAGCAGAAGTGTTGTAAAGTACAAGCAAGCATAATAAAATAAATAAAATTAAAAAAAAAAAAAAAAAAAAAAAAATCCCAGCAACAGGGGAGAAACTATTGTTGTAGTCCTAAACCTCTCTGTTGGGTCTCAAAGAAATGCTCAGGTATAGAAAAATTTCAATCGTCAGCTCCTCCTCCCTGGAAATAAGCCCCTCCCTCGTTCCCTTGAAATTTGCAAGTGGCCAAATTCTGGCCTTGCATATGGTGGCTGCGCTCGCAAAAGGAGCGGCAGTCAAAATCGAGCTGTTCCACCGAAATGACACGATAATAGTCTTTTTTCTCGCAGCTAAAAGAAATAAAGACAATGCTAAAGTTGCTTTGGCCTCTTCTAGTAGTTAGGTCGAGAATTCTAGCTTTAATTTGACGAGGAACAACACATTTTATTTAAAATTACACAACTGTTATCCTACCGGGCGACACTCGATTACTCGACAAGCCAGTTGCAGTACCCGGGAGACCTATATGAAGCCACACATTGGGAGCGAGGTCAATTTTAATTTAATTTTAATTGACCTCACTCCCAATGTGTGGCTTCATAGCTCAGTTGGTAGAGCATTGCACCGGTATCGCGGAGGTCACGGGTTCGAATCCCGTTGAAGCCCTGATTTTTTTCAGGCTTCTTCTTTCCAGTTGCTTAAATTGGAAAATTTACTGCGATGATCATTCTTCACCTTTAATATACTGTTATCTCGTGATTTTTAGCCATTTTAGGAGTTAAAGTATTAGGAAAAAGTGCTTGTGTAAATGTTTTTTGGTTCGGTTCAGATAATCAGTCGACTAGATAGCCAAAGTAAGTTCCAGATATTTACACTATTTTCCGGTCGCCATATTGGAGGCTAAGTAGGTCCTCCAACATGGCGGCTTCATACTAGGCTCTATAATTTTGCGCGGAACATGTCGACGAATATCTCAACTTTGGGACAACGCACACACCCTAAACTTGGAGAACTGTCTTCTTTATTTATCGTCTATAATATCACAATTTCTTGACTTTATCCACGGAATGGTTTTTGGTTTTATTTTTTATTGTGTGACACTGAACACACTCTATACTACACGGTAAAACTCTAAATACAGCGATAGAGCAGTCTTGCATTACTACACTACGCGATTGGCTTGAAAAACTGGCGCCATTTTCGCCTCGCCCACGTTTTCCCGCGCTTTACGTCGCTCCATGCATTTGCTTCGAGTTTTGATTGGTTCACTGGATTGTCTGTGTCCTCTGTGATTGGCCAGAGTGATTACGTTGCTTTCCCGCCCTATCACACACCAAGCAAGTTTTACAGTTATTGATTGAACATCATCTCTCAGGCCGGCTTCACGGGGACCCATACCTTGGTCAATCAGGTTATCTGGGTTCATGATGATAATTTGACAATTTCAATTAATAAAGAAAAAAATGTGAGTCATACGCTTCTGTCTGATAGTCTCTCACGCCTAAAGTATAACAAAACCAACTTAAGCAGTTTTTGTTGCGCTATAAATATATAATCCTTTCAAATTAACGACTCGCTTTAAAAGGTGACAATGGCTTTGCGGAATTCTACAAATATTGTATATATTTCATTAAACAAAACTCTTTATTGGCTGGTAAATAAACTAGAATTGCAAGATCGGGTTTTCGAGCCGCCTTTATTGTTACCGCTCTTTGACTTGTTATGCATCCACGAGATACTCGCTGACAGAACGACCTTTTGGCTTCATTGCGTTAATGGAAATCTTACCAAACAAAACTGACAAAATGCTTCCGAGGATTAAAACCACTCTGTTATCACGAGAAGAGATAGAAACAGCAGGTCGAGATTTTTATTGATATTTTCAACTCAAACGATGGACCTTTCTGTTTAAATATTCGTTCAAATTAACCGGTTACTAAAGAGAATTTTCTTGCTGTAAATTATTTTGTGTACTCTTCAAACCAGTTAAACTTCAACGTCTCCATTTCTAAAGAAAAGAGATTTGTAAACCCTTGATTCTTCATTCGCCCTGAGCCTAGAACAAGAAGAGTTGTTAATTGTTTCTATTAAATGACACGTCTTATCGTAGAAATAATTTATTTTTGGACAGGTGCGCACTCAAAAAAAAAATTCTCCTTGCATAAACTGAAGAGAATTTGCATAATTGTCATCTCTGCACGAAACCAGCCGCAAAAAGCAACGTTTCGCACGATCACAAATTGAAGCTGAGCTGAGTTGACTTCACCGTTACAGCAAAAACACAAAATGGCGTACCAAAGAACAGAGTACGCGGACAAAACCATGTTTATGAACTCAATGGCGGACAGAAAACTCAAGATTCAACTGAACTCCATAAACTACCACAAGGACTCAATTGGCAAGGAAATAGACCGCGAGAAAAAAAAGATTCAAAAAGAGCTCGCAGAGGCGGAAAACCATACGAGGAATCGGTTGTGTTTGCCCGATGCCTCATCGCCAAGCGACGGCGCAAAGAAATTAAGCCCTCGCTTGCCGCGGCGGTACAGCACACCGCAAGTTTTGTTGTCGGCCACAATGTCTTCCCGTGATCTATCCGACATCGATAAACGTTCACCCGCGGCTAACAGGCGCAGGATTTCTTCCGAAGGGACCTCGGATATTGGAATGAGAGAACGATCGTTGATGAGTCCAACCCGACCATTAAGTCCAACTTCACAATTCCTTCTACCTCCGCTGAATCAGCCACGGAGGCAATCTTTGCCACCTATTAGCGCGGGTGGATCCCTTGTTGCCGTTGATACAGCTAGAGAAGGACTCAGTGCAAGCTCAGCGTCAACTCGAAGAGGAAGCACAGCCGGGAGCAAATCACCTCGAGGTTGTCTGTCACCAAGTTCTTCAAGTCCCCGCGGGTCGCCCCGAAAAGGAAGTGCTGCCAACGAAGGAGAGCTGGAAGAAGTAGCGAGTAAGGTGAATCGGTTTTTACAAAGACTGGACTTAGGTAAACAAGAAGAAACACCGAATATCGACTCTAAAGAGGAGGAAGAGGAAGACTTAACTGATGAAGGAGAAAATGAATTTATTCATCCCTTGACTGACAGGACCGTGAAAAGAGCATCGATTTTTCAGCCTTCAAACTTTGAATAATATCTCTTTCTCAAGTTTCCAGCTCTTGAAAACCAAATATATATTGTATATATTCGACGAATTGGTGCTCCGAGTTATTTAAACGAATTTCGTTCCCGTTTAATACAGTTAACTTAAACATTAGAGAGTTTATATCCTCACAGGGAACGCGGAAAACAGTTTCGAGAGAAATTCTCAACGGCGAGAGATTTCACTGCAGATTAACAGATGGTAACAATATTGCAGGACAAAAAAAAAGCAACAATAGTTTGTAAAACGAGACAAAAATTTGAAGTTAAAGTTCAGCTGTACTAAATAGGTAAAGCTCAACACCATTGACAAAATAAAAATGCGACTGAACGTATAAAGTAGTGCGGGCATTGCAGAGGGGTTTTTTTTGCATCGTCAACTGATTCATGAATTCACAAAATCGTTAATTCCGGTTTGAACGAAGTATTATTTTTCGTCGCCTCTTTTCCTTCCATTTCGAATCCTGAGTGATACATCTATACGTGTAATGGGTTGCAGAAATAAATTGTGAAATAAACTTAGCGATCAGTCGAATCAGTAATAAACTAAACGAGGGAATTAAGACTCACAAGAAAAAGATTCCAAGCATAATAGCCGCTGATATTCCCCTAAGTTGAACGCAACACAACAAGATTAGTCGGCGGGTTTTGAATCGGCGGGGAGATAAAAACAACCTCTACGGCGAATTATCGAGAATTACCGAAATGCAAACAAAACAGGTAGCAAGTTGTTAGGATCGAGTTTAACTCAGGAAAAGACAGCTTTCCCGCTGTGGCAGATAATGGCATCCAAAAATAAACTCCCTCCACAACTTGAAAATTTTTAAAGTGCAATTAATTTCCTGTTCAAGATGGCTTACATCTGACGGGTTCTTTCGTAGAGCTTTTAAAATACCTGCTCGTGAGTCAGAGAGAAATAGTGCAGAATTTTCTTTTTCTGAACTGCTCCTTCGATATTATATCACTTCGGACTTTCTAAAGAAGACTGACAAATGGTTTCCTTGGAGCTTTCCCACTTTGAATTATACGATCTAGTTTTCCCACTACGTATTGTTGCTAATCTCGTTTCCAAGGAGATCATCTCGCTCCAAGGAAGAAGGGAATAAGACTAACCTGGTGTCTAATTTAACATGTCTGAGGGAAGTTAAAGAGAAAAGAGAAGATTGATCTGAAAACAGCAGGAAAAAAAAAAAAAGAAAAAAAAACAGATGTAAATTTCCCTCATTACATCCAGCAGTAAATTTTACTCGCGCCAGAGCGACAGGCCAATTGCTCGAAATGGACGTCGACAATGTGTTTCGATGCTTTGGCTGTTGTCTGTCAGAAAAGCTAACATTCTGTGTCACAAATGACCCTACTTTAACTCTAGCTTTCGCCTTTAACTCTCCCGGGCACAGTGTAGCTGACATCACTGAGAGAAGATTAAGGAAGTGCACTGGCGTTAATGTAAAACAGAAACACAAATCATTTCTGGTCTCGGCACCATGCAACCAGAGGACCTAAATAATGTTTTCCATTTCATATAAACGGCGACAGCGCTTAACTTCCACAAGTTACCTTCAAATGTACAGACCAGTGAACCAACATTTAACAGTTTTCACACCGAAGAAAGGCTATGCCCGAAACGTTAGAGATTTTTCACAATATGGCAATTTTTTACTTCATCAATTATTTTCTTTTGAATTGTTATATTCGCTCAAGTGTCACGCATCAACTGGGGAGAGCAATGGTCATCCTAAACGTGTCACAAACGGCTCTACTTGAAAAAAATCATCCCTTTTTTTGGTTCGTCTCTGAGGCCTGGTTTTCACTAGCGACGCAAGCACTAGCGCAAACACAATAATTATTTCACCGTGAAAACGGCTTTGACGCAGGCATAAGCACAAGGATCAAAATTGTTCCTATTGTGATTGCGCTTATGCTTACGTTCGCACTGCAACAAGTGGAAACGAAATACCGCTCGGGCATAACACAAGCACAACGATGTTTACCACACGCGGTTACGTTTGGCCACTGAAAACACTGGATCCAGATTACCTCACGCCTAAACAGTTTGAAAGGTTCGGATAATTTGGCTTGTGCTTGTGTTTGCGTCAAATTCCGTTTTCAATTGGGTCATCCGTATGGCTTGCGTTTGTGCTTACGCTTGCTTTTTGTAAGTTGTTACTTACTTACTTTCTAGTGAAAACCAGACTTAAAAATTCGTGTTACTCTGTCGAGTATTGTGTCTTTGGATCCTGGGTAAAATGTGTCAAACAAAGTCCCTGGTGATAGCATCTGTTGCAAGGGAAAAAAAAAAAACAGGGAACCACAGCAAACGCCAACGAGAACGTCACCAACCAAAGGTTTAATGAGTAGAACAGTGGTTCGGCGCGTGCGTTTTGAATCTTGGTACATTTCTTACTAGCCATCTGCAAAACAACGTGAAATGACCAAGTTCTACGAATTTTGGAGAACGTGAACCGCAGTGGCTAATTTTTTTGTATCTTCCTTTGAAATTGAACGATGTCATAGCATATTTAGCCTAAGCAAGCTTTTAGACCGATAGGCGTACTGAGCAGATCTACACAGTTATGACGTTCGAAGGTAATATAAATCCATTTTTTTAAAGGGCGTCGTCCTCGGCGTTGCCATTGCTGAAGCTCCCAAGGACTTAAGTTTATTTGTGTCATTTGCGGCCCGAGTGCAGCGAGGGGGTAGGTACGTCATTCACGTGACGCTGGGGAGTTTACGAAACCACGACCTCAACGGCAACGTCACTGAACAAAAGAATTAATGAGCAGGACAATGGCTGTGCATGTGTGTTATAATTCTTGGTACATTTCTTTGCCGCCTTCTGCAAAACAACAACTTGAAATGGCCAAATTTTGCGTTGCCTGGAAAACGTGAACCACGACGGCTAATTTTTTTAATTTTTATTTCAAATTTATCGCTGTGTTCCGGATTAAATGTACATGACTTAGGAGTATCGCGAGATTCGTAGTAAAATATAAATTCATTTTTTAATCGACGTTGTCGTCGGCGTCGTGGTTTCGCACACTCCCTAATAACACAACGCGGACCGCCTGCTTCGCAATATCACGAAGGCACGCGACAAGACCGTCTCAACACCGACCAATACTACTTGAAATGGAGTGTTTCTAGGAACCAAATTTTGAATCAAGCTAGTTCATAAACCAAGTTGGCAACACGACTTTGAAGAGTGTCCTTTATTTTTATATTTACAATTTACAATGGCGACATGATCGGCATCGACTGAATCCATGACCACTGCCAAAGTCTACAACAAAAACAGAAGAGCTTTGGTTACCGATACTGAAGTAATCCTGTTTATGAATGTTTGTTGAGAACAGTTTTCACTTGAATGTAGAAAGTAATTAGCGTTTGCTTTGGTTTTTCAGTACTGCGCTGCGCGATTGTCTTAAAAAACTCGCGCCACTTTGTCATCCAATCAGAAGAAAAGCCATAACAAAGCGTGATTCGCGCGCAAACATTTTCCCGCGCTTCGCATCGGGTATACGTATCTGCTTCGAGTTTTGATTTGTTCACTGGGTTTTCTCGTCTTTTGTAATTGGCCAGAGTGATTACTTTGGTTTTGGTTTTACGAAACTCAAACTGCTCTAACCTGTGTAATAAGGAGTCATTTTGGTCCACCTCAATTCAAGAGTCACAATTCTTGTAAAACGTTGCAAGACATCAGAAGCAATAGACCATTTTACAGTTGTCTGCTCAGTGACCTGGCCTTTGTATGGCAGCGAGGCTAGAGTTGACCTTGTTTTGATACAGACCTCACTGCTTTTGTCATGTAAATGCACCTAGTTAGCATCAGAACTTGTTTTACACAACAAAAGCAGTGAGGTCTGTATCAAAACAAGGTCAACTCTAGCCTCGCGGCCATACAAAGGCCAGGTCACCGAGCAGACAACTGTAAAATGGTCTATTTGTCTATTCAACCAAGAAAAAAAATGGCACCCTGCCCAGTAGTCTGTAGTTTTGCCGTTGTGCTCTGCATAGGACGCAGTATACACATCTTTATTTCGTTGGCCACAAATAGTTCGTTCACTTATGCTTGAGTTTTGTATGGGAAAGATAAACAATACTGGGTGACAAACAGTTGCGATATCTTTGTGCCAAGAAGTGTTTCATCTTGAAAAATGTAACAAGTCGATCGTGAAAACGAGCGTCATTGGTTTCGTCAAGCTGGCACACTAAGGAACAAAGACTTGAGGAACGAGATTGAGAACCCTTAGTAAATGACCAGGCATGCTCATAACGGGTTGTCCTGCCCTGTGTTTAAGTGATGGGTTCCAATCCCTCGGCGATTCAGATGGTTTGCTTTGTCCCAAAGAAAAGAGAAAAATAGTAAAGGAAAAATCTTGCATATGCATACAAACCTGCTTTGAGGTCCAGAGTTGATATTTGTGTGAGCGGCTGTGTGAAACAACTCCCTTTGGAACCTATAGTAGACAAAACAGAGCAAACCATACAGGTTTTCGAGAACCGATACGTCAACCTAACGTTCTATAGACAGAATCAAAACAGTAGAAACTGCATGGAAGCCTACCGAACTGCCACAATTTGCTTGTATTCTAATTGATTATATCGCTGTCTCACAAGGACTGGGAACTACCGAATTCACGAATTTGATTGGCTGAAATCGATATTGACCGCGGTCTAGATTTTCCCATCTAGACCGGCATCTAGACCGGTTTCATTTTGCGTTGAAAAAGTAGCAAACTCAAATACAAATATGTTCACCGTTTTCTTTTATTTTTCTTCTCAATCATTTATGGAAGTGCCAAAAAGCCTGATGACAAAAAAAAGTAAAGAGGACGAGCAAATTTCGGCAGGTTTAAGTTAAGCTCATCTCCGTTTGCAAGCAAAATGTCAGCAAGCCAGTTACATTAAAGGAATTAAAGTTTTCTTGTTTGCCATATAATAAACATCTTATTAACCAAGCTAAGTCGGTCTGTATGGGAGAATCTTGACCTCGGTCGTGTGTACAGACCTCACTGCGTTCGGTCTGTACTCACGACCTCGGTCAAGATTCCCCCATACAGACCTCCTACTCGGTTGATAAGAGCTAAATAAAATCTAACCAGACTTGAATCCAATTTAATAGGCCATTTCCGAGATGCCTTTTGCCTCTCTGTCAATACGAGTCTTAGTGCGAAACCATTCATATGGAAATGTGTTCCGCCTACAGGTTCATTTTCAAGCAAATCATTTTCATGAAAGGTGTTGCACGAAGACTCATTTTGAAACAGAGGCACAAGGTAACTCGAATATAAATCAACATAAACGTGAGCAAACTTGATCTATCAAACTGTTTATATTGGTAAGCTTGATTTCGTTTGATACGTGAGCTTAAACCAAGTTTACCGTTTTACAAGTGAATTTAAAGGGACACAGTCAGTTGGTGCACAAGCGCATTAGATACCATTTCATAGCTAATTTGCATATCATAGAGACTCGATCCATACTGTTTTTAACCAAATATGATAAAATATCATAGGATGAGCAAAAGCACACTCAAAAACAGGTTTTTCAGTAAACAATTGAAAATCAAGCAAAATACTGTGAAGATTAAAGCGGATTTCTAGATGTACTCGAAGCGTATCTTTGATTTCAGGTTGAGGTGAACTCTTTTAAGTGAGAAACTAGTGTCCAGGTCAGCACGGTCAAAAAGCTGACTGTGTCCCTTCAACTGATAGGTGACGTTCAATTAAAGTTTGATTGGCTATAAACTATCTTTTGGGACGTTGAATAGGTACAATGACTTGAAATATTTGAAACAAAGTGTGTGCTTCAGACATCAGTCAGGCTGAATTTGTGATCAATCAAGTGAAGTTGTAACAGTGGGTTCAACCATTTCTGGCTCTGCTACAAACAACACTCTCACATCTGAGCTTTCATCACTGCACAACACAACAAAGGTCAGTTAAAGATTTCAGAAGTAAGCTAGCACTTCTGCACAATAGAAAGGGACTGACAACAACAATGGAAATAACGTAAAGATTCAATAAGTGCCCGTCTTTTTAGTAAGTGTCCAGATTAAGGTGGCTCAAAACAGTTTCCAGCAGTTAGATCTTGATGGGACATTATAACCAATATTTATCACTTGATGCTACAATCACGGTATCAAAATACTGCCCAATCATTGGTGAACACGTTGTTATCATTTTCGTGACACAATAGGTTACCATAGCAACAGTATGACCTAGTAAAAACACCCTTAATTACAGCTTTAGGGGCTTGTAATTCAAAAACGACACGGAGAATGCTTCAAATTTACGCACTGTCACTTACCGGGTGACCTGCAGAAAGAGTCCCAGGCGGGAAGCCTGGGGTGGAGTGTTTGGTCTAAGAAGGCCCCAAACCACTCTCCCCCCTCCTCCACCTCTGCCCCATTTCCCCCCCCCCCCCCCAAAGAAAAAAAATTGTCACACTTCCAAGTTTGAAAATAAATTCACTCTTCAACATCTCCGGATTTAACAAAGCATGAAATAAAGAGGTTAGGTCTGCATGTCAACCTAGAGGACTGAATGTCTGGTGTGTTTGTGTCGAGAAAGATTTAAGTACGCGTAAGATAAACTCTTTAACATCATAAACTGTTGACGCGATTCGCGCGCTACCGGCCGGTATCAAAGTTATTTCCCCTTTTTGACCAATTAGGCAAAGCAACGATTCCCCTATTGAATAGTCAACAGTGAATACTAGTTACATACAGCTCCTCAACAAGCTACTATTCGATTTAAGTACATCAACACGATATTCACTACAGACAATTTCTGCTTGCTAAGCAAATAATATAAAATGCGGTTTGAGGAACTTTTTACTTTAACATAAATCTCGGCTGATTTCAAGGCCATATGATGCATGTTAACTTATGGTTTGTCCATTTACGAGTTCCCTTTTCTAAAAGCAAGGTAATTATTTTCTTTAAGGTTAGAGATTTTCGATTATTTATAGCTTACAGTGGATAAGTTAAATAAAAAAAAAAACAATCATCAACAATTCTCTCTGAGCCTTTGAACTCACTTTTCCGATACTTAGTTCAATGAGTCTTATGGGAATTGAAAAAGCAATTAGAGAATGTTTCCAAAGAAATAACCAATGTGCTTATCTTGTGCTTGAAAGGTTGAGATCAGTCAACTTTCTCCTACGAAATGAGCTAAAAAAAGAATTCGCCTTGTCAGTCAAATTCTTTATTACAAAGAATCGTAGAGCTCTACGAAAATTTCTACGTCTAATCGAGCTTCATAAAACGGGCTGGGTATAACCTTAAGTTTTGAAAATTTAAGGTAGCTCTGAACCCTATGCACAGAATTATTTTAAACCTTGCCAAAAGTTCCTTCTTATCATGCTTATTAAAATTTGATAATACAAAAAAATTTCCCCGTGCCGTTTTCTAATTATAAGCCCTAAAAGCTGTAATTACGTGTGTTTTTAGCATGTCCTACTGTTGCTATGGTGTCACGAAAATGATAACGTGTTCACCAATGATTGGGCAGTTTTTTGACACCATGATTGAAGCATCATGATCAAGTGATTAAGAGTGGTTATAATGGCCTATCAAAATCTAACTGCTTGAAACTGTTTTTAGCCACCTTAAAATAAGTACTTCCTTGTGAGAAGTACCCCCATGACAAAAGTGGCATCTAAGACAATTACTTTGGTGTAAATTCATGACACATTCGGCACATAAGCGCAAACAATGCATGAAATATAAGTTTTATAATACTGAACTCCGCACATACCAGCACGATGATGGACAAGGAACTCAAGATATCTGCAGGAATCTCTCGATACCGCTAGCTGTGAAATCAGTCCAAAAATTAACGCTTCATACAATAATTATCTTCAGATAATTACCTTCTAAAGAGCGTGAACCTTGCTATGTGCTTCAGACATCAGTCAGGCTGAATTTGTGATCAATCAAGTGAAGTTGTAACAGTGGGTTCAACCATTTCTGGCTCTGCTACAAACAACACTCTCACATCACTGTGATTCATCATCACACAAGCACAGTTTGCTAATAGATCAGACGTTGCTAGTTTTTTTTCGGCAGGACCTTGACACTTCAATTTGAATTTGAAAAAAAAAGATGGTTTTTAAACATTCAAGGGAGTAAGAGTAAAAATGCTAGAATACTCAACCAATCATGAAAAATTGCATCCAGTGTTCACACTACTGCTGTTTTCTTTTACAAACGTAGATCCCGGTTGCACGACCATGCCTTTGCACCAGAAGACAAATGATTGACAGCTGACAAAAACAAAAATACAAAACTTCTTACCTCTTATATATTGTTACATTCCACAGGTAACCACACGGAGCTGTTGACAAGAAAAAATAATAAAAAAAAAAAAAACAGCAACAGATGATTTCAAAATGTGAAGAGTGCCAGAATTATATGAGATGTCAATGTTGCTCCCACACTTCTCATGCCAAGTTCAACCACCATTCTGCTCTTGCACCAAAACCAAACTAAATGCAGCAAAAGAAATCCATTTGAATCAGGGTCAACAAGTATGTCAACTAAATCGACAGAACTGGGTTGACAGCAAAGTGGTTTTTGAACCAGGCCTGAGATTTTGAATCCACAAATCAAATGGAAACTAACAGCAAAATAAAAAATATATATATCAACAGAGATCTAGAAAGAGGAAAAACATATTTAATATAATCTGAGTAACTTGTAATAAATGGTGGAGATTAAAAAAAAGTAATGCAAAACTAGAATGCTAGGTTTTATTTGTTAAATCGGTATTTTCTTCTTGATGATATCCATTTCAATTGCTAGTATTTTCACATGCACAGAACACTGTAGTACTATAAAATAGAAGTAAATAGCTTCTGCATAGTTCTAAGGCCATGTGCTCCAAGCTCTTTCCACCCTGGCTCCATACAGATGCAACAACTCAGGGGTTCCATTTTATCAAAACCAATTCACCATGAACAATTGTGTTAAACATGTCCTCGTGTTCCACTGGTAGTAACTAATGCTGTAGTATGTACAAGCTCACCACAGGAAACAGGTATCACTTCAAACAAAATTAGCTAACGACTTAAATGCAACTTAAATTGACAAAACAAGTTGAGACTGACTTTTTCAGAAGAAAAAATGCTTCATAAACTGGCATAACAAAATTAATATGTTACTTATGTACCCCACAATACAATGCACTTAGTAAGAAAACAACCAAAGTGAACTGTGCAGCTCACAACTCAAGAATTTGCAAAGTTCTGAAGTCAACAACAAGTAATATTCTTACTACCTTTGTTTTGACCGATAAGAACTGGCTTGTTACGGAAAATGCCCTTACTGAAATTGCAGTAGAAGATTCTTTTCATGAAAGGACGAAAAAATTTTACAACTTAAGATAACCTGGGTGATTAGTTTTCGAAAACAACTTTACAGTTCTTCCTAAGTTGTAAAAGGTAAGATTAAGTCTGCACACGAGAAAAGGGGCCCATCAGCCTGGAAATTATCTCTAGTTTCTGTGGCATTCTGTGGCATGAAGTGTCTACAAGTATTTCTTCTCTCCCCCCCCCCCCCCCCACCCCGCTTGGATGGGTTCCTAGTCCATTCCAGGATTACCCCCTGCATTAAGTTCGCTGGTACCCACTTTTACACCTGGGTGGAGAAAGGCACTGTGAGAGTAAAGTGTCTTGCCCAAGGGCACAACACAATGTCCTCAGCCAGGGCTCAAACCCAGACTGCTCAACCTGGAGGTGAGTGCACTAACTACGAGGCCGCTGTGCCTCCACAAGTTGTACTCTTAAAAATTAAAGAGGAATATTAAAAGGAGGATAAACGATAATAGCAGGAAAGGGGCAATGATCTCCATATATTTTTCCTAAAACAGCTATCAGCTTTCCATTTTATCAAACATTTTTTGTTGACTAAACCTGGAGTATTAAAGGAAAGTTTTAAGTAAGAGATAGCTGAGATAAAAAAAATACTATTACAAAATCAGGTCAAGCTTTGCTGAATGAGTTCGTTTTTTTCGCAATATGCGCTTCACAGATGTATCCTTACATACCAGCTTACAGATCTTAAGAACATACAATACTTTACCTTCAGTTTGCAATGTACATCGCATGGACAGAAATGCCTTTGACATCAGACACTGAAAGTTAACTTGGAAATCTGCAACTTTTTTCAAATTTTTGTCTGCTGCTAAAGCAATAGTTAAATTGCATTTAACGAATATTGCTTATGCTTTATGGCTTGCGACTTTGCTGATAAAAATTCATGCTTGTTGCTGATAATAATTTCTACTAATTGCAACTAGGGCTCAGTCCTAACGCTAATATTGTGTAACTTTCACTTGTCACAAACTATAGTTATTTAATGCTGTTATATCATTTCCACTTTAGTACGGCATTTTATAATCTCTAAAGTTTCCGAAGAATGGAGTTCCTGAAAACCAATCTCTCCATCAATATTACACCCAAAGACTTAAAACATTTCTCAATCATGGTTGCCACAGACATCACTTTTCAAAATTCTGACTTTTCCCTAACAAAAATAAAATTTCCGTGACCAAATAAATCCAAAATGTCAGATCTGGTAGCAGCTACTAGGCTCAACCTACAGCCGTCCTTTTCACTCGTTTATTAAGACTGACAAGTTTTCAACAAATTTTCTTTCTTCATTAAGGAAAAATATCGTTGAGATCACAGTGACCCCATGTTCCTTTCAGCCTTCTATGGTATTAAATCAGCCATGCTAAAAGTTCTCAAAATGTCAATTTTTCTGACTCCAAATAAAATTCTGACTTTTCCCTGACCAAGAATTTTTCGCCCTGACCATTTCCTGACCTGTGGCAACCCTGTCAATTTACAAGCTTCACAGGCTGTTTAATTGTCAGTTCGCTTAGAGAATAACTACTGTTACATATGAGACAAAATGTAAACAATGACACCCATATAACAAATCAGATGAAATCCTTAATACAATTGCAGTGCCATCTTGTTGACACAACACTTCTGTAAAATTTAATGTAATGTACTGAGCTCTACTTCAAATCAGAATTCTGCAGCCTTTGAATTTTTTGCCTCCTTGATCATCAACTTGAAGTTTTTTTTTAATTCAAATTTTCACAATCATTACTTTATCAACTTGAAGTTGATAAAGGTACCTAAATGGAGGATTGTCAGTTGCGTGCATGTTTAACTACTTATTGACCCAGAGTTGGCTCTTTATGGGAAAATCTCAAACCAAGATCTCGCTGTATTGATCAAGCAGTAGTAAGGTCAATATGGCAAGGCTAAGGTTTGAGATTTTCCTGTAAAGACCGACTGACTGAGGTTAATAAGTTGTTTACTGTATGGATTTTTGCTATATTTTAGCAGGCTCATAATTGACCCAGGGGCATTGCACAAGAGTATTGCTCTAGAATTAGTCAATCAGAGCACACATTATATCAGCAACATGGAGGCATGTTAGCAGAGAATGCAAGAATAAACTGATACCATGGGAGCCCACAGTGCTAACTTCAAAGTGTTACGACTTTCAAGGTCGCTGTGATGAAGAGAAAGCCTGCAAAAAATTGTTTCAAAAGCACACAAACCCACAATCCTCCATCTTATTTTGACAAGGAGCTGATTCTAGAAACATCAGCTTTTCCCAAACAATTAAGCAAGTTAGTGATCATCTATTAATGTTTTACCTGCTTGCCAATAGGGCACAACAATTTCTTTTAAGAAACCAATCACTTTATAAATCTTATGGATGACATTACCGAGTCTTTTGTCAACTACCAAAAATAAATATATACCTGTACACATTATGTGCAATACACAAATTTATACATCCACATACCTTCCTTCATCCATGCGGTAACATCCAATGGAACACAGTTTCACTTCTGTGAAACACAATTAACATATCTGCTGCTTTCTCCCTGGGTTAAAATTCTTACTTAGTGCATGAAACTCTTTCAATTGTCAAAAGATTTTTTTCGCAGCACAAGTAAAACGACAATTTTTTTTAAAAGCTGCTTTATAAAACTTTCACGATATCACATAGCTCCAATTGGTTGTAGTTGTTTGCAGGACACTAGGAACAGACAGCCGACACAATATTGCAACTTTTAAATTCTTTTGAAGTCTCTCTCATGTTTACATCAGACTGTAGTGTGTGTAAACATGTGTCACATTTTCCATTTCCTAAACTGAAATTCTTATTTATTTGACTGGCATAAAAGTCAAATAACGAGAGCAAATATCTCATGCTGATTGATACTTTGTAGTCATTTTTCTCTAGTTCAAAATGTCACATGATCAAAACTGGACTGAAACAAAAAGCACTGCATGAATTGTGCCAGAAGGTTGGCATCAGTTTCTCCTCAAATGATCTTTTGCTAAAGGCTCACCAAACACACTGATGTATAAACACTGATCATTCTTGAAGTGTCTTGTGAAAAGAACACGGAAACAAAAGTAGTCACAGAACTCTGATGAGGATAGTACCAAAATATCTTGTTTTCAACTTTCTCCGCTCAAAACAATTTAACATACGGCTGTTTCAACAAAGTTCATCCTGCAAAAACCTATAACATAGCCAATTGGCATTATGGGTAGTGACAGTTTGTCGTTGCTTGGTGGAGGTCCACAGTTTTTCAGTAAGAAGGAAGGAGAAAGCATGAATACATATGTTGAATGCTATCTCCTTCTGTCACATCAAAGCAATATGAGCTTCATTCAAGCATTGGAGAAACAGCATTACCCAAGATACCTTGTGACATTGTTACATACGCCTTAATGTTCTTGCAAGACAACATCTGGCAAAGCAGCTGTATGGGTCAACGCCCCATCACTTACCCAAAGAGGCTCGGGATTATTCATAAGTGCAAAGTGATACACCAATTGCTCCAATCTCAAATCATGTAATTTCTTCCTGACAGAATGGCTACTTCACAACACTTCATGTGACAGTGCTCCATTGGCATCATCAACAACCCCCTCCCACTCCATCCCCTTTACAATTTTCTTACCTGTACATCCAAACCCTTTGAACCTATTTTTTTTTTTTTCATCAAGTATTTTAAAAAGTAACTTAGCAAAAACATACAGCAAACAAAGTGTCTTTAAAGAAAATTTAAATACTCCATTATCTGGTTTATACATTTGCTGTGTGGGAATCAGAGGAAGAAACCATTTGTTGATATGTTTTTTTTTTTTTTACAAAGACTTAGCAGCTGGCAGCTCTAGCTACCTTGGGGAGACTGTTCTAGAGAAGAGCTCCATAGAGGGAAGAATTACATTTCACATGGTCAGTTCTTGGCATTGCAGAAATCGTAAGATAACCTGGTGCAAGCATACCATACAGGCCTTTTGCTTTACTCTTCTGAATAACAGTGTCAAAACCAAGTGAATTGAGAAGAAGCCTAAAGTTTTTGTCATATCTTGACTTTGTTGTAACCATGGCAGTACAATTCTGCAGTTTCTTACTTAACTGTTGAGACAAGCCATCCCAAATAGTACTGTAGAATCTATAAACTGATTTTAGTGTTTAGTTTTAAACGCACAAATACTGGAAGCACCTTTTTAAAGATATTCAAAGAAGTGTGTATATCTAAGGGATGGTCATTTCGGGATTGTCAGAGCTGATGATCACAAACTCAGGTTTTTGTAACATATCCCCCAATCTCAGATTTTCATTAGTATACATATAGGCTCACTGTTTCCGCCAGAGCGTGCCATTGCAGGAATCCCACGCTGCAATCAGAGATGGCCCCCAGAAAAATGAGAAAAAGGCCAATTTGGCCCTTTCCTTTTACAAGGCTTCAGGCTTAACACAGGCATAGTATTTAAAAGCCATCCCAGGGTTCAAAATTGTGACCAATATGGTCACCGACACAACTAACACTTCATCCTTGACGACCAAAACTTCTGGTTTAGTAGCCATAATGGCGACTACATTTCTCTCTGTTGACGATTAATAACGGCTATTTTGTCACACATTATGTCCTTCTAGAAAATTACATTGAAAGATCTTTGCTTCTAAAACATTCAACATAAGAAAAGAAGTCAATCCGTCCTTCTGCTTTGTTGCAGTTTTGATTCTTGGAAAACTTCCAAATGGCTGACCATGTATGAAATCACCCTATAATGAATTGCAAACCCTTGATCATTGACTACATCATGTATGCCTAAGGATTGTTCTCTTGTAATGCACAGATCCTTTATACTAGTATCTAATTCAAAAGAAACTTTATTGAGTAGAAACACTTCAAAAAGCACTTAAAATTTTATCATAGATCCTAATAAACTGCTTTATTTTCCTTGGTACCCTGATGTATTTTTTTCCCTCTGTAGCTTTCAATTTATTGGTCCCTTTCCTAAAAATTTGGCCCCTAAAAAAGGTCTTCAGGGACCACTTAGGCCCTCAAGTAAAATTTTCTTGCTGAAACACTGCAGGCTGAAGCTCAAGCTCTGCTGCAGCCATGTGACATGCCCAAATAGTTAAAATATGAGACTAAACCCTCCTCAGCCCTCAGATTCACTAAAGAGGAATGCTATGCAGTGCATACAATCAATGGTTTCAGCTTCCTCCTGCCTATACACTCAGTACTTTGCTGTTGAATGCAAGGGGTTAAAAAGTTACATGGCATTGTAACAGTGTTCCTAATTTGTCCTAATTCAAAGCCCCCTTTAGAAACCCGCTTGAATCTTCTAGTCTTGCAATAAGATTATTTCTGAAAAGGAAAACTTAACACAGGTCTGTATCTTGTATATTCTATTTTCATTTGAACATGCTTATTTGACTTTAAAAACCCAACACTGTTATACAATGTAATCCAATCAAATAACATTGACCTCCCCTATTTACAATGTTACATTACAAACTTTATGAATGACTATTTCATTCTAATAGATCAGTCTTCTAGTGATCAAGTAGTGAGCGTCTCTCTCTCACCTCAACATTCAGTGTAATCAATGATAAGATGAGTGTTATCTGCCATAGTCAACCAATAACTGCTTTATTACGTAACGTTGCAAAGAAGGTACCAACTGAATACTGGATGACCACTTCACTCAATCCTAAAACATTGGTGTTTCCTTCAGACTTCATACCATTTTTGCCTTCAGATATTCTTTCCATACTTTCTCACGTTCCTTTGTGGAATTTTGCATTTTCCACATCTACATTATCCTCCATAATTTCATTTATTGCTGAATTTTCGGGTTGGAAATACAACCGAGAGGAAACAACACTCTGCAGCTATGCAACTACATTCTAACAAGAAAGAATATATCCAGAATTATCTGTGGCCCCCAGATTGGAGCATGAGCCCTCAACGTACATAAAGAAATAAACTGCTCTCTACGTGGGAAATTTAAAGGTGATTTCATGGTTTGAAAAATAAAGATTCCACGAAGAGAAAAAAAAATAAAAAAAATAAAAATAAAAACACTTTGCATGGCAAGCTTACCCAGCAACTATTTAAAGTGGGCTAATACTTTGAAGGGGAACTGTAAGTTAGGTTAACAAAAAGTAGGGGTTAAATTGGTATTCAGATAATCAGGTTCACTGTGATAAAACATACTCCAAAAACACAAAACTTGATGTGCACAAAGAAGATTAAAATGTCCATACAAGAGATAAAGTCCTCAAAAATAAAAGGCAACCTATAAAAGAATGAGATCTCTCTTTCAAATTGTTTGCCATTTATGCCAAGATGTTAGTCAAACTGTGTAAAGATGAATATTTGGATTCTGGTCAGAGAAAAAACTTTTTTCTCCAGTCCTACTAAGTCGACCAATCTTAAAAAAAAACATTTCATATCAAATCCATTAAAATGTCAAGTTTTAATAGTAGTTAATTATATACATATTGATTACAGAGTAAACTGAATAAAAACCATATATGAAAACCTCATGACAATTCTTTCAAGAAGAGTCCTTTGTCCATTGTCATAGTGAGATGTGTAATTGAATTTGATTAACACATGAAACTACAAAGATTGAATGAGCAAGCACATCTTGACAGTCAACAGTATTCTCAATGAAGATCGAAATCAGCCAACGAACTTGCTTCTGCCAATACGCAGCACAGTCAAAAGAACTAGGAAACTAACAAGCACTAGCAAGGCTTCTTGATCCTGGCCAAGAGTCTAAAAATTATGATCATCGTCAATGTGGCACAAACACAGGTGGAAACAACGGCTTAAAGAGGTAGCGCCAGGCTTGACTAATATTGAACTTCCATACTATTGCTATGTTAATCTACAAAATGCAATGTTATAAGATTTGTAAGAGCCACAAGATTTATTCAAGAACTTGAAACCTTCACACAGGATAATAAGCTTTAAAAGTTATTTCCCCACTAAGAGAACCCTCAAAACTAATGCTGATAAATAACATTGAAACAGTCCTTTTAAATTCAGTTTCATGTCTTACATGCAAATAAATGGAAACTTACTTAACAAGCTATTTGTTAATGAGCTAAAAATTGTTTCATTGCAGTCCTATTTTGCTTAACATTATATTTGCAAATTTCTCCAGTTAAAAGACCAATCTTTTGTGACCAAAAGGTACATCTAATATAAATCAAATCCTTTCAAGTTTATCAACAAAATGTTAGTGCTGGTAAGTAAAATATTTTATGGCAACATGTTCCACTGCTCTCCATTGTGTCATCTTAAAGTACCACTATTCCCACTAAAGGCTCAATGTTTTTGGTCTTGTCAATCAAAGCATCGATGCCGCCAGAATGTAACAAAGTTTGTGTGAATAGTGCACTGTTTGTGCCTAGTAACGTGGCCTCTTGAAATCTCCATGATCTCTTGAAGGTGGCTCACGTGAGCGTGCAGCAAGTCGATCTCGATCGACCATGTCACGATCACGTTCTCTGTCATTTTCAAACCTTGGCCTCTGAATGATTATTAATTAAAGTTCAATGATATTTTGATTGCAATGTTCATGGGATGATCCGTGAATCCAATGGACAACAGAGAAAATCCAAAAGGAAAGATATCCATGGTGGAAGATGGCAGCAAAAACAGAAAGCAAACATATCATTAGAACAAATCAAAGCAACATTATGGTGCTACTCTAGGTGTATTGCTATTTGACATGTTGAACACAACTTCTTGTACATTGTATCATGTATCCAAAGAAAGTATCATCACTCACTGTGAAGCAGAGTCGCATCACATTTGTCTTAGTTCTTCATGTCATTTTTAAAACACGCTTAACAAATAACTGACAATAGAGTACAAGTCGTGTAACAAAGTTTCTAGATGTATGCATGGACAAGGTAAGTTTTGAATGAAAACAAAACACTGACAAAAGATCCCTTCTTTGCTTTGATGTAACATGCACAAAAAAATCTTGGCCTTTAACATCCCCCCTTGAATAGCTTTCTCATTAGTGTAAAAGAAGACACAAGGCAATAAGATAATGGCGATTTTGAGATTCTCTTCTTTTGGTTCCTGTCTTAATTTAAAATGGCTCTAGACAGTTTTCAAGTTACTACCAAGAATGCCTTTCCTACAAATGGAATAAGCACTGTGCTGTTCTTTGAACTGAAAGCAGTTATTGCCCATATCTTGCTCATTTGGCCAGCTTGAAGCCTATCTTCTGAGAGGTAAGCTTGTTAATAAAACACTATATTAAACAAGTCAATTCTAGATGTGTACCTTACCATACATAAATTTCTTAAGCGATACAAACTTACGCAAATGATTGCAAAGCTCTTTAACTATACTATTCATAACAATGTGGTATTTAGGTCACATTTCTTGCATTTTGCATTGTTTTCTTTGAACAATTTGTAAGACATAAGAGCCTCTCATAAGCTGTCCACTGACTATAAACAGTTTTTTGCAAATAGCATTTCACATTCTGAAATCTAATAGGCAATTGACAAAACATCTCACTCAAATCTATGAAATGGATTGTCTCATCCATCTTGTAGCGTGGCAAAAAGTATTAATAGCACTGTGGCAAAAGCAACAGCTATTGTTTCACTTCTGACCTTGGTTCTTTTTATCAAGTGATAATATGTGATCTTTTCTAATGAAATTTCTGTTAACATCTAGTGTGCAAGTAGCAATCAACTGCTACATAGAAAACTGTTCTACACACGTGGAACACTTTTTACCCTAATCTATATTGCAGATTATTCAATGCAGATCCTAAAACATTTGAAAGTTACATTTTCAGAATTAAACTTTGTCAGGAGGCTACTTGTCCTCATTTACTACAAAAAGAAGACATGATTTCTTCTTTGCTAAGACAGACTTCCAGTTGGCAGATTGCATTCCTGGTTTTCCATGAAGCTGTTTTACCATTTCAATCAAGATAAAAAACAGTCCACAATTACTG
Organism: Orbicella faveolata; assembly: GCF_042242905.1. NCBI lineage: Eukaryota > Metazoa > Cnidaria > Anthozoa > Scleractinia > Merulinidae > Orbicella > Orbicella faveolata. The sequence goes on from NW_028301539.1 coordinate 32,197,244, forward strand.
ACGAATATTAAATCCAAAACTTACCCCTCCATTAGGTCGCATGCCAGGTCCCATAGGTCCACGTGGGCCTCCAGGAGGTGGGCCTCCCATAGATGGTGGGCCTCTAGGAGGCATCATTCCTGGGCCCATTCTGGGAGGGTTCATCATGCCTGGCTGACGAGGACCAAAACCTGGTCCACCACGTCCTGATGGTCCACCACGTCCTGGTGGCCCACCACGTCCTGGTGGCCCTCCACGTCCAGGCGGCCCTCCACGGCCAGGTGGTCCTCCACGACCAGGTGGTCCTCCACGGCCAGGTGGTCCTCCCCGGCCTGGAGGCCCCCCACGGCCAGGAGGGGGGCCACCTGCACCCATTCCCCAATCTCCACCTGGAGGTCCCTGTTGGCAAGCACAATGTTCTTAAAGAGGCTACAAAACAGTGTGGTCATACAGAGACTGAAATGGTTTCCATTCAGATAGACTGGCTGTAGGTCAGTTTGTCTCAAAATCAGGTCTGCAGTGCTCAGAAATCCTTTGTGAATCATTAAACCATAATTTGGGTAAAAAGGACCATAACCCCAGATTCCTTTTAGAAACTAAGGCACTAAGAAAAATATAGTTTCCAGGTTGCCCATTGGGCTAGTTGGAGCATTGTTTGCTAGCAGAAAAGCCTTTCTTGATAGCTCTACTTCATCTGCAAACTAAAATTCAAGCCCAAAAATGTTACCCACTGGGCATGTGACAGACCAAATCGTAAAGCCTGACAGGAAAATCCAGTAGTCCCTCATTTATGGACAGTATTTTCCTTGTATGCTGTAATTATTGTAATATCAATGGGGCAAAGGATGCATGTAACCTACCTTAGAAGGCATTCCTGCTGGAAAGTTTGTATCCATTCGTCTTAAAGATTCCTGAAGTCAGATTGAATTGGTGGAAAAAGATAATGCTTCAATTATTTTACTGGATAATAATCGGACACTAACATGGAAACAGACCTCAACCAGTAGACTTAGCACTTAGAAAAACGTATTTCAACTACACTAGTTCAGAGAAAAAGTTGAAGAATGCTAGTTTGAGTGCAGTGGAACCCCGTTAATCAGGCCACCAAAGGGCCACAAAAATCTGGCCGTATTAATAGTGTGGCCGTGAAAAAGGGGTTCTGTAGATGAGAAAGTAAATAAGAAAGAACTTTTTTCAGGCCAGAATAAAACTGCCATAATAACAGGATGACCATATTAACGGTGGGGTTCCACCAAAACTCATGTGCAGTGCAATGCGAAAACTTCTTCTTGCACTGCAAATAAGCAAGATAAATCAATTCCTGAACTGTTTTTACTATTTAGCTGCTCAAGAGCTGCCCTACCTGCTCATGATTACCTGGTGCATCATGCACAAACAGTATTCTTCAATACTATTATTCAATACATGCATATGCCACATCAGAAATGGTTTATTGGCCAAGCCTAGTTGGTCAAGATGGCTGTATGTTGCATCTCAGTCCATAAAAAGGCCAATATCAAGCTATCATGACCTCAAGCCTGGTCAATAACCTATATATCGCAGAGGTCTGTGGTACACAGTAATGTTAGTCAGTAGCTGACATCTTTAGTTTACAGTGCAACTTCAATTTAATGAACCTCTATTTAATGAAGGCCTCAATTTAACTGACGATATTCTTCGACCCAGTAATAGTAAAATACACATGACAAAGAACCCTGATATAATTAAACCCAGTGATGGCGGATGTATACAAAAATCCCAAAAGATAAAGAAGCTGACCTGTAAGTACATATCTTCTTGTCTATGCCTCTGAAGCTCACGCTGCTGCTGCCTAAATAGCTCCTCCTTACGGCGAAGTTCATCTTCTCTGCGCTGCAGCTCATCCTGGAGACGCATTTCCTCCTGTCTCCTAGTAAACAGTGGACAACAAAAAATTAAACACTGGCAAGGATTTTAAGCAGTGTCCATTTGTTTCATTGTTTTCTTATCAAAACCTCTCTGGTGTAAATGTTGTGGCTCAATTTTACCCTTGGTACAAATCTGTTATTTTCCTTCGTTCTGGTGTACAATAAGATTGTTGTACTGTTACAATGTATTTGAAACAAAGGAAAATACCAAATTGTACCAAAGGTGATATTGGACCACAACAAATATTTATCACACTTTCATGCATACCAGTCAATCCAATATTTATGAAAGGAGAGCTGAATCTATCTCCCTTACCGCATCTCTTGTTGTCTCAACATCTCTTCCTTTTGACGTATCTCTTCAAATCTGCGCAATTCATCTTGACGGCGTTGAATTTCTATAAATGATAAAACCACTTTGTTAGCAACAAAAGAGAATGTTGTTATGGGTTACTTGTACCAGCTTGAAGTTTACATCTCTCAGAAGCCAAAACCTATGCATTAGTTTCTTCAGAAACTTCATACGGTAATTCCAATGTAAGACTCATCACCGAGATGCAGCTATTCCTCAACCAATTCCACTGAGGAGTTATAACATGCAATGTACATCTGATTTTTTTTTCGAAGTGTGTGTTTATTTATATTGTTGTTTTCAATTATTATCATAAACTGAGTTGGGTTTTCTACAATTTTATATTACTCCAAGAGTGATCATCACCTAGCTTTCCCTAACAACATCAACACATTTGTCAAGAAGACACATTAAAAGATCAAAAATAATACAAAATGCAATCATATTGACCAGAGGGAAGCAATGCTATGTAGTCATCAAGAACCAGACTTGTTCCTGATTTTTAGGGCAAGAAACATCTTATCACATCTGTGGAATATAGTCTTGCTCAAATCATGGAAGTTGCAAACAGAAAACCAAAATGTGAAAAAATATGATACTATTTGATCATTACATGTGATGCTATAAAGTGGTTTTTACATTCTTTAAGTTTTTAAGGCAAAAAATTGTCACACAGAAACCTTGTCTCATCAGCACAGCCTCATGTTCCTGTATGGCCTGATCCATTTCTGACTCTAATTTCTCCCGAGCTTCCTTGAACTGCTTATCCAGCGCTTCCTTCTGTGCCACTTCCATTTCTTCCAATGCACGCCATCTTTGTGCCCATTCTGACTCAAATGTGTTTGGTGCTACAAAGTGGGGCTGGGCTTCTCTTTCCCTGAAGTACAAATTTTAACCCTGTTCAGTGTCTTTTGTCAACTTACAGTGCCAAAACCCAAACCTAAAACATGCTAAGTATTTAGGATTCAGTAGCATCTCTCAGAAGCCAAATGGTATTCATTAGCTTCATCAGAAACTTCATACGGTAATTCCAAAAACAGCAATATCATCATCACGATGCAATACTCTTTAGATCGTTTGTTACTACAACTAGTTACACTACATAAGTACAGGACTTTGCAGTTCAACATACACATCATCATTTCAAAAGAAGAGTCACAGACATCTCTCTGACTAAAACTTGATTTTCAGTTTAAGACCTGTTGAAGTTACATTACAATGCATGTCTGCATCTGAAGGTTAATAGCACATCAGGGTGGAGCTTTCATCTAGTTGGCATAGCATAATGTGACTAAGAGTAGTACAACTCCTCCCCTTGCCTATCAAAGGGCCTGTCATAGCATTCACCCATTTCAGCCTCAGTCTATTTAAATACACCTGGGTGAAGACAAACACTGTGGGAGTAAAGTGTCTGGAAATCTGTGTTCAGAATCAAGGAGACACCATTCTGTATTTTCTGGGAGAGTATGTTCCTGGACCCCCTTAGAAAAGGGCACCTCCGGCGACGATTGTCAATCGGGGTAGCAATGATACTGAACATTCCTGCAGAGCCAAAATCAAATTCAAATAGGCCAGGATATAAATCAATGCACTGAAGATCCCTGTCCCATGTAGAGGACAAAACCTATGTTTCTGGGCAAATGCAATTTATCTACCAAAGATGGTCATGAATTCTAAATGATTGTGCCCTAGAAGTCAGCTCAATTTCTTACTTTTGAAAGGCAGGATTTCTTTTGATATGTTCATCTGAGATGCCATCCTCATCTTCCGTATGCTCTAACTGTTTAACAGACACAGGACGTGGTATCCTTGCAAGTGGAAAGAAACAGGGACATAAGGCACAATGCAAATATCAGGTTCAAAACAATTTATAATCAAAACCCAGACTCTCAGAAGCCAAAATTTATACACAGGTTTCATGAACCTCATACGGTAATTCCAATTTATACACATTTCATCACAGAGTCGAGATCCCAAATCACATTGAATTGGAAAATGGGTTAACAATCTTTGCAATCACACACAGTATTGGTGATTTCAATCTCCACAAGGAAACTAACAAAAAAGTTAATGCTCTTTTGAACACAGTTAAACAATGTCGTGATTTTCTGTAGGATTGACAAAAGATAAGCATTTTAATTACCTTCCAAGGAGAAATAATCCATCATTGATTTGTTGTAATGCTTGTTGAGCAGAGTTCTTTCTTGAGAACTCAACAATGCCATATCCTTTCGTTCTTCCCCTATCATCGCAAACAACAACAGCTCGCTCCACGTCACCAAACTGTGAAAATGCTTGATGCAAGAGTTCATTGGTGACTACTGGTCCAAGATTAAGTACTTTAAGAGCAGCGGCATGTGTTGCAAACCGTACCCGCACTGTCCTTCCCATGCGAAATGAACCATCGACTGCTTGCTTGGCAGTTTCTGCATTGAGACGTGTGTCCTGGCAAAAAAAAAAATTAACATTTCTTCACCACACAAAAAAGTAGAACTGTGCTAAATGTTAAGTACAGGTGAACACTCACATTCCGGTAAAGCATTCTCTAATTTTGTTTATCAATTGATTTCTATTAATTTTTTTTACTATTTATCTCTTTTCACTTTATTTTTTGGTTTGGCCAATGACGATGAATGAAAATTTTGTGGTGAAATATAACTGCAAATAACACTTGGCTAAAATAATGCTGGGTAGAGCCCAGTTATCACTACTGGTAAAAGAAGGTGTACATTATAAACACTGAGAAAGCACAAGGATTGAAATATCTTGATCTTTGTGCCTTCATGTATTTATCCACTTCGTGTTTGCACTCAAGTTGCCAACCGTCCTGACCAAACAAGCTTGGTCAGTAACGTATGCATGGTCAATTTGAATTGTTTACACAACGGTTTTCATAATAATGTATGTATTACACATTTTACATATATTGTGATACATACTTTAAGTGCCTTCAAAATTATATATTCAGAAGTATGGCTAATATACTAACCATTCTGACAAAGCCAAATCCTTTGTCCTTGTTCACAAACACCTCTGCCACCTCTCCATACTTTTCAAACATTTCTCTCAGTTCGGTTTCTTCACAGTTCAGCAAGTTCCCCACGAAAAGTCTGCATCGACCAGAAAACTTCCTTTCTTTGGATTTAGGTTCCTTGGATTTGTGAGAATTCCAGTTACCCGCATTGTTACCTTTTGAAACCGGTGATTCAGACGGCTTGCGAGGAGGTTTTTCTGGTGCTTTACTGTCTTTTGAACTTGCTGTATTCGATTTAGACGACTCCGACGCGGTGGTCTTCTTCGCGCTGGTTTCCGAGTCTTTCTCCTCGGTTTTTATCGTGATAAGTTCACGAGAGTTCGGTTTTACCGTCTTGTCTTTTGAGTAAGGTGAACTAGACGTTCGCCTAGGCGACCTAGAGCGAGAGCGAGTCGCCGGCATGCTACAAAAGTTGACGAGAAACTGGGTGCTTCGAAAAGCCAGACAGCTGTCTCACGAAGATGGCGTCGAACGAAAGAACAAACCACGTGGTGGAACTGACAAGTATCCCAGAGTGCCTTGCGAGGTCACGAGGGTGAAGCTTGCAGAAATGGCCGCAAAGATAGCCTTGAAGTGCGTAATATAAAACTCGGGCAAATCGAGTGTTTATTTTTTTGTTGATTCCGATTTCTCTGCTGGCTACGGTTTCAATAAACATTGCCTTTTCTTTTTGTCTAAACAGGATAGCCCCTGTGCTGGAAAACAAAGAACGCGAGGAAGTTTTGGATCACGAGGTAGACGATCTCAGCGCAAGTGACGACGAGGTTAGAAAAATTTGTCCGAATTAGTGCTAAAGATGCAGACTTGCTGTGACATTAATCTTTTAAGTTCCCTTTTAGAACTGATCGGCCCGTGATTGAAGTCTTTAATTGGTTATTTGTGGATTGTTTAAGCTTGGTTTTCCACGCGATTAACTTGGTATATTGCACTTCCATTTCGTACAAACCCGCAATTATGGCATAATAAAGACATATTGTGGACTTCGACACGTGGGCCAAAATACGATGTTTTGGTGACATAACTTATGAAGACGAAAGTAGTAAAGCTGATAGTGACAGAACATGAAATATACCAAGTGCTTGTGAAAATAACAAACGTATAAGATGTAATTTGATACACTTAGCTGTGATAAGTCCAGTGAATGTTACGTAACCTTAATAAACACTTAGCACCCACTTCGTTGTAGAGCTAACACAGTTCTACTTAACCCCAATTACAATCTTCCGATTTGAACTTCTAACAAATTCCCTGCCAAGGGCGGAAGATTCCATCAAACTGAAGGGTGATCAAGAAATTTCCAAAGGAGGGTAAGGAGGGGATGGCTTTCTCGAGCAACTAACTGGCACAATGAAATTGAAAGCCAAGTATAACCATTACAGGGCAGAAGAAAACCTAGGTCCAATTTCCTGGGGTGAGTAAATAATTTTTTGCTCTTGAGCAAGTGAAAATGGAAGTTTCTGAGGACCAGTGGACGAGTGAAACGAGCCTCGGTAGTCTTTTTAGATAATTTCCAATCAAAAACAATGTCAAAACTGGAAACTGCAAGATGGGCAAAATATGAGTTGGAAGCAGGGATTTCTTTAAAATCCCAGCATACTTTGTATCTGACACGACATTTGTGTCACTGTCCAGTATCTTTCACCAAGTTCGGTACCAGTAAGCTCATTTTGTTATAGTCGACTATCACTGACTATAGACAGTACCCATTAAATGGTGTAGTCGATAAGGTATGAACATTGTGTGCCTATTGGGCAAGTAATATTTCAGTGGGGCAACTGAAAACTGAAATGAACTGGTCCACTGGGCAACTGGATTTCAAATTTTTTTCCTATCCTGCATCAGTTGCAAGTTCTGGACTTGTTCTAAAATAGTATAAGCAAGAAGAATTTATTATTTTTGTTTCATTTCATGGTACCACAGAAATAAATTTTCTTCTCTTTACACAGAAAGATAGTGGAGATGAAGGAAAACATGAAAATCTCCTACAGGCAATCAAGTCATTGTCATCCAGTGGAAAGAAGAAGTATGTTTACTTGAAGTCAAAGTTAAATCAAAATACAGTGCTAGTAAAAATAAAGCTGTTTGTATCCTTGTGGTTCAAAGGCCTGCTGATTAACTCGAGTTTGGTTAGCAGTTTTCTATTGCTCTAGGATGGAATGCTGGTGCATTAGCCTTGGTAGCACAAGAGTTTTTTCGCATAGGGCATATGAAAACTTAGGGAAGAGCAAACATTTAGGAGGAGGGGAAACAGAGATGAGAGGGGGACGCTTGCCTGCAAACCTAAATACAATAGTTGAACAGTTCCAGAAGATATCCATGACCACTGCAAGGAGTGTTACTTGAAATTCTGAAGTAGATGTTGGATGTGGGTTGCTTCTCCCCTCCTTGATCAGTTATTTGCTCTCACTTCAATGATTGTGGACCCAAAATGCAAAAATGTTTGATAGAAGGTAGCCTACAAATGCAGACATATTTAAGCTACCCCAAGTCACTCCACTATATTTACCAAATTACCCCAATATACTTTGTAGCACCAGTTGGTATCCATTTAGTTTATTCCTGAGGTTAACTGTGTTGATAACTTATTCTTGTAGTGGTACAAGGTCACATATTTGTATATTTTGCAGTTGTATGGTTATCAATTTTGCTGACGTGATAAATATGTTTTTTTTAACAGGCAAAGGACATTAGGCCAACGATCAGAGCCAAATAAGACAGTGTCTGAGTTTCATTTAAGTGCTGTTAAAGGTACTCTTTGGTGAACACTATCCAGTTTATAAACTGTAGTTCCTTGGAGTAAAATTACCTCACCCAATGCTCTCTTGTCCAGAAATAATCCCATCCATGTCACCTTAACCTGATACCAGGGATTAAAATATATATTAGCTCTCAATAGCTTTGGATAAAAATATTTGTTAATTAGCAGACCATGTATCCTTAAAAACCTTTTGTCTGTATTTATATCATCTTCAGCCTTTTCAGTCCAGATCCTTGCAAGAAACTTTTAATAACTCCAAGAAGGCAATCTAGCTCACCTCTGAGACAGATTTTATGTTTTGCTTTAGTGACACAAGTGGTTAATACAGTGTATAAAAAATTATGCTAAATTTACTTAGTCAGTAAATAATCAGTATCTTAGCAAATCACTTCAGATAATTTATCATCTTTCAGGGCTCGGAAAAACACTTGAATTCTAGCTTGCCCTTAGGACAAGTATCTCTCAAATAGTGCTTGCCCTGGGCAAGTCTCAGTTTGCTCTTTTAATGATTTAGTTGACAGACAACTTGCCTGATCCTTTGCCCGGGGGCAAGTGACAATGAAACATTACTTGCCAAGAAGGAAAACCTACTTGTCTCGGACTACCAGAGAGCACTTTTTTTGAGCCCTTATCTATGAAATAAATGCATTAATTAAGCAATAGGTGGTAAGTAGGTTCATGATTTTTATTCCTGCAGATAGCAAGCAACAAGTTGACTTAAATGATCTCATTGGATCTTTGAACAAAAGCAATGAGTATGGCAATCTCAAGAAAAAGTTGGTAAGAAAGTAATCTCAGTGCTAAATATTTTATCAATTTTTTACAATAAAAACTTGTTTATATCAGCTCTCTGGAATGGTAAAATGGGAAACAATGGACAGCAGTCCTCATGAGCACTCATACCAATTGACTTAAGATGGTCTGACTATATGTGGCTAAATTTAATTAATACTTGGATGAACTCTAGACAAATGCAGGCGTAGGCTGTTGCTTCCACTTTGTTGTGGAAAATGTGCACTTGCCAACTAATCTGATACATGTACATAAAGCCCACCAAAAATTGTTCTTGCTTCAAAGTTCGAAAGGTACATATTATAATACATGTAGCTGCACTGTTTAGTTTTTCACGTGTTCATTTATTTCCTCAGAAAGACTAGATCATGATTACATTAGTGAAACAAAACTGTGCATTGATTGACTTTGTAACAAAAAAAAAAACTGGCGCAAATACTTGAAGTAGCTGTTAGTACCTGGGAAAAGCACTCCCTTGATATACTGCAGCGTTCATAACTGCTGCAGCTATTTTTATTACAATGGTTAATTAGTTTTTTCATTCCATCATATTTCAGGACAGTATGCAGAGAAATTCAGGGACTCTTGATGTTCCTTTACCAAAGCCAGAGGCACAGAAAGTAAGTCAAATATATTGTTTAATACCCCCCCCCCCCCTGATCAAATGCAGCATGCAACAGAGTGAACTTCAGTGCTTCAATCCATAAATCAAAATTAAAAGAGTTATTTTTGCATAATTGCCAACATGACAATGCCAATCCAAAATTCATCCTAGAACTTGAAATATTTGCAAGGATGTATAGAAAAGTTTATTTTGATTTTTGTGTGTGTTGCTAAAGAACACAATTATAGATAAACCTAAAAGGTTACAAAGTATGATGTTGTTGAAGATATTTTTGCTACTCTAATTCTCCAATCTTTGTTTCTCCAGATTCAACGTACTATCGCATATGGAGAAACCAAGAAAGATATTGAGAAGTGGACACCAACTGTAAAAAAGAACAGAGAGGTAACAAATGTTCAGTTGTTTTGAAATCAGAGATCTGTTCTTTACAAGAATTCTGTCAGCCATTATAAGTGTACATTTTAGTAACAACTCCTCCTTTTGGTAGAGATTGTAATTGTCTGTTTTGATATGTGTTTTCAGGCTGAACATTTGTCATTTCCACTTAAACCATATGAACCACCTGTGCCAACACTGAGAGGTTTAGCAGTAAATTTCAAGGTAATAAGTAGTTTTAAAAAGGTGTAGTGTAATAAATGTATAACTGCATCTTAATGTTAACTTAGTGTGCAAGTTCTCTTAATCTAATGTAATTTGTCTTTAGGAAAAGTAAGTGATGATTTTGCCTATTGGATTTACAAACTCAAGTTGTAAATCATATACAATGTAGATCCAGCATGTACATAATTTTTTGTGGTTCATCAAAAGCTTGAATATGTTAGGTCATAAGTGTTTTCAGTGGGTTTTCTTCTGTGTTCCAGTTTTTAGCCACTTAATTTAACATACATCTTATTTTATTTATTTATTTATTTTTTTTGTACTTGAGCTTGTTGATATTGGCAAATGGTCAGATCTTTATTATCTGAGCAACTTTTGAAAGTATTCTCTAAACACCAGGAACTGATTTTGGGACTTCAAATAATGGCTGGTCAACGGAGGATGTCCGGTCAAAAATAGGTTTTGTCCGGTCAAATCCTTAGATGGCCAGACAATTTGTCTGGTCGTTTACACTCGTAAGGAAAAAATTTAGAGTTTCGTGTTTTAAATATTTAAAGGTTCAATATTATTGGCGTTTGTGAAAAAGGAGGGAAAAAGGCGAATACTTAACTACCAGACCAAGAACTTTTAATACATGATTCGTAATAGTCATAAAATTTCCGGCTATTGTTGCAAATTTTCACACAAATGTGATAATGATTTTGCTGTACCATGGGTTCCATTTTTCCTGCATTGAGATCGATGCTCGTGTACAATAAAATGCTTTGAAAATTTACTTGTTTCATATTTAAACATCATGCGAAGGGGGGAGGGGGCACTTTTATAGTGATAAGATGTAATCACTGTTTGTCCTGCCAAAAATGGGGTATGTCTGAGCAAAAATAGGTTTGACCAGACAATTTGACCGGCACCAGCTGGGAAATTATTTAAAGCTCTGGATTTACAAAAAGTTGGTGGATTGTGGTTGGTCAAACGGTACAAAACAAGTGAGTGGTACTTTTATTTCAGTATGAAGTGACCTACATGTAGACGGCATGGTCTACTGTTATTTCCTAAGTGTATCTTACAATTGAGGGTCACTGCTTCTGATTGTTAGGAGAGGTTTGTGGATGTTTCAGTTTTGTTGTTGCACGTGGCATAAGGGCAGCCACCCCTTTTACAGAGGGTTGCTCCCCTTATGCCTCATGTGACAACAATGTGCTCTAAGTATATCATGACATTCTCTACCTTGACATATGCATGCTACAGGGTTGACATTAAGAGCTGTGACCCGTAACACCTGTTAGGCTGAGTAAGCTTGATTTTCCTCCGATGCTGCGAGTGAAATTGCCTGTTGATAGAATTCAACCACAAAGTAACGAGTTTGCTACGGGTGTGGAGAATGAGGCTGCAGGTGACTCAAAACTTAATGACAGTCCTGCGTACTATCCCATGCTTTATGCTAGGAGCATGGTTTAGCTTTGGGTTGCTGATTGGTTAGTTTTTAAATTATTATTTATTTTTTTACCTTCAGCTCATACTAGCTATTACAAAACTGCTATGTTAATTGTACAGTTTGGGTGCATGGTGAATACTGATATGTTTCTGTTACTGTATTCTATCAAATTATCGTAACTTCAGCCCCGTACACCTCTGGAGGAAGAAGTTGCTGCCGTCTTGAGAGGAAGTGCTCATGTTCTTGAGCGGAGTAACAAGGAGCTGACAGCAGAAGAAGAGAAAGCATTACTGGCCATGGACTTAGAGGAGGTACCTGTACTGGAACACACTGAAATGAATCACATGCCTTTTAAGAAACTGGTCCGTTCTCATCCCCATGGGCCGCACTCCTTTTGGTCAGCACCTAGAATCGTGACCTCTGGCCAGACCCGAACATGCGCAGAATTTTCGTTTTGTATTCTCAGCCAATCAGATTTGTCACATTTGATGGAGAGTCCATGAATCGTGGACTTCTGGTGTTGGACTGGCTGAAAGGTTGCAATTCTTGGTGCTGACCAAAAGGAGCGTGGTCTCTGGTGACGAGAATGAAATTGGTCAAATCCAAACTTACTGTCAAAACCCTTCCTAGTTAGGTAATTCTTCTTTCACCCATTCAATTAGAATTGAAATTTGATGTGGTTTGCTCTTAACCTCAGCGCTCTCAGGACCGAAAGTTTGAATACCTGCACATCCTCACGTAAAGCAGTATGACTAGTGGTCAGGCTTTTAGCCAGAATTTGAAAAGTGGCCGTCCATAATGTGCTATAGGTCCTGCTCAAATGAGTAATTTATAAGGCAGCACATGAAAAATAAAATAACTTCCTTTAGAAAGTGGCCGTCCACAGGATGCCTGGACACCCATCTGGCTTGAAGCCTGCTTGTGGTTCATTTCTTACCAAGTTACATCTCATCTCTTTTTCAGGCAAAGGAGAGGAGACATGAACTTCAGAAGCTGCGAGCACTCCAGTCATATTACGAAACAAAATGTCGCAGGATGAAGAAAATCAAAAGCAAAAAGTATGTTTCCAAGTGAACTTCCAGGTGTGCAATGGAAGGTGTAGGACTCATCTCAACATAACATAAATTTACAGATCAGCATTTAACATTCTGACTCATTGTCAACAAGCTCTTACATGTAGCTAGATGGCCACACAGGCCTCCTGTGGACATCCACTTTAAAAGGAATTTTTGTGTGTGTTACTCTATAAATTGTTAGCATGAGTTGATCCCAGCTAGCCAATTTTGAGCACCCACTTTTCAATAGCACAAGTCACAGTGCATCATCAAGCATAGAGAAGCTTGGAATAAGGAAAATTTACAACATTTTGATGCACTGCCAAACTCTCAATAAAAAGTAAAGGAAATGTTTGTCAGTAAGTAAGGAGAATTAATGATTTGATAATGGGACTGCATTAACTAGAAATATTTGTGTTGTATCTTGATGATGATGATTATGATGATGCAAAGAGGTTGAGCAGTCCAGGTTTTAGCCTTGGCCAGGATCTTAGTGTTGTGATCTTAGGCAATTTACTCTAACAGTGCCTCAATCTCCACCCAGATGTACTACGATTATCAGTTGAGTAAGGTGCGATGGAGCTTTGGTGATGGAGTTTTGGACTTAAAATTACAGTGTTGCCATGGGCAACTTTCCTTGTTTCCAATGGTGACAATATCATTGCCTGCAATTTCACTTGCTTTACTGTCAATGACATCAAAGGCCGAAAAGTTGCCACTGGAAATGGAGCCAGTTGCTTGTGACAACAACACAAGTTTAATGTTAAAACCTGGTCACCTAACTTTCTTTGCACCTTTCTCAACTGATAATTATTGTAGTTTAATTGGGCTAAACCTTCTAACTGTGTCAGCTCCTGCAAGATAAGATGTTTTTATGATGAACCATAAAAATCTTAAAACTGATATTGAGAGATATAAACTTTAGTTCTTGCACTGAGGACAAAATGGTTACACAAGTTTGTGGTGTTTGTACAAGGTATCACCGGGTGAAAAGAAAAGCCGAGAAGCGTGCTGCAGGAAAGATGGCAGGAGAAGATACAAATGAAAATGCTGAGGAGGCTTTGGAAAAAGCTGACAGACTGCGAGCCATGGTGAGAAGTTACCTTTAATTCCATCATTGATCAGATGTAAACTTTTCTCAACTGGCAATAGAACAGTGAAACCTCTCAAGGAGAGTTGTAATGAGTGTCACAAATCTCCCATTGTATTCTTTAAATAACATTATTCCTCTAAGTAGTCTCCTAAATTTTACTATCAGCTGATCTTTTGTTACATGTTTTTCAACCAAGATCTACCAATTGACAAGGCTTAATAGTGGAAAACATTCATTTTGTATGTTGTGTAACTACTTGTTTTGTACTGTTTAGGAACGTGTGTCACTGAAGCATCGCAACACTTCCAAGTGGGCAAAACACCTGATTGCCAAAGGAGGCAAGAATGCAGATGTAAGTTGTTTAGTTGTATTTTACAAATAATTCCTCTCAAAAACCTGATGTTTTCATCTGCTCTTACCTAGATGCTGGTAGATGCACTTTGTTCTTTACAGTCACTTTTTTCAGTTGGCTTTCTGGTCCTTGTTTAAAGCGTTGCTCCTGTACCCACTAGCAAATGCATACCCCTAGCACCTTATGAACAGGGCATGGGTGGGCATGGGTCTCACATTGTCTCTCCCCATCCAGGAGTATAAATGGGTTCTGGCAAAATGTTGGGGCAAGCTGAGAGAATGCTGACCCTTGATAGAACTTGTGTAAAGAAGTAGTTTGTTCCACATCTTCAGGCCAAGAAACTACTGCAGGAACAACTGCGTATTAGCAGAACCTTGACGGAGAAAACTGCAGAGTCAGAAAGTGATGAAGAGATGGAGGCACCTGCAGAAGATGGAGGTTTGGAAGATGATGAAGACAAGTCAGACACCTATGGAAGTCTCTTAACGTCCGAGGATAATCCGTGGAAGTTAGACACTGTTGGGATGCTTCATCAAGAGACCTCGTCAAGCCTGGACAATGGTAATTTGTACAGTTAGGTGCTTACGTTGTTAAATTGTGGTCTGAGTTAAGTGGTATGTAAACAGAAATACAGGGTGAGAGCCATTATCATTCCAAATTTTAATCATGATTGTCCCTGAATTTTATGACTCAAATTCCTACTGAAGGAGTACTACAATCGAATAACAATCATTCATTAAATAAATCTGATTGATTCTCTGTGCACTTAAATTTGTTGTCAGCTTGGAGACTGTGCTTGTGGGAGAGTGTTAGTGCGCTCATCTCTGGATCAAGTGGTCCAAGTTTGATCCCTGGCCATGGATATTGCATTGTGTTATTGGGCAAGACACTTAACTCTCACAGTCCCTTTCTCAATCCAGCTGTGTAAATGGCTACTGACAAATGATGGCATCCCATCCAGTGGAGGGGATTAGAAATACTCCTAGTCACTTCATGCTATGGAAACTGGGATAAGCTCAGGCCTGATGGGCCACTTGACTGGAATGCAGACTTTACCTTTGGAGTGCGAATACTGTATGTGCGGTTCTCACATAATTTTTCCTGGCAGTAAAGGACCAGAGATAATGGCTGAAATTCAGACCATTTTAAAATGTACGAAATAATAGTCTTGGATGGTAATTTTACCAGGACTGGCCTTTTTCCTCATCTACATAACCTGTCGTCATGATTATGGAGTAAGTTTAAGTGGTGTTTATGTCTTATTAGATTCTTCAACTAAGCTCCATCGGCTTGAGGCAATCAGAACAGAGGATGCAGGAAACAAGGATGAAGATTCAGAACATGGTGAAAATGTGGAAGAAGATAGTGAGGAAGAATTTGAATTACAACCTGTCAGTCTCAAAGAGAAAGTGACAAAGAAGTCAAAGAAAACGAATGAAATTGAAGGAAAAAGGAAGAAGAAAAAGCGCAAGTCGGAAGGGGATGAATTAGAAGTGACTGCAAAGAAAAGTAAAAAGACTGAAAAAACTAATAAAGATTCTAGAAAGACTGCTAAAGAAGGCAAAAAAGTGGGCATGAAAAGGCTTACTTCTAAATCAAAAGACAAGTTTGAAACTCAAAACGTAACTGAGAACACGATTCTGGATGAATCTGGAAGTGGTGCATGGACTAATTCTACTGTGGACATTAGTCAAAAAAGTGAAAAGAAAATTAGTCACACAGAACAAAATGGTACAGCTCTTTCAAAAGATATTCGTGTGGATCCAAAGAAAGTCTTCAGGATTGAAGATCATGGACAGGAAGTTGAGGGTGATGAGAGTGAATCACTTCAACTGAAACGAATCGATATTCAACAAGCATTTGCTAATGATGATGTAATGGAAGAATTCGTGAAGGAGAAGAGTGACATCGAGGATGCAGCCAAACCAAAGGATGTAGATCTGAGTCTTCCAGGCTGGGGGACCTGGGCAGGAGTAGGAATTAAGCCATCGGAGAAAAAGAAAAAAGTTTTCACGAAGAAAGCAGACCCCGCCCCACCACGGAAAGACAAGAATTTGTCACATGTGATTATCAACGAAGAGAAGAGCAAGCTTTTTAGTAAGAATCAGGTAAGGAATGGTGTCAGATTGTGAAATCTAAAACCTTTCATGAACAAAGAAAAAATCCCAGACACATGTGCATTGTGGGCCTGTTTTTCGTGAAGACGTTTTGAAACACAGTGATCATTGGTGTCGTTTTCTCAGACATGACTGATACTGGGTGATCATACATGGTAGGGCTCCCGCTGGTCACACTTCTCCCAGCTTTGATTGCATTGCCAATCAATGTATAAAGCAATAGGCCACATTCGTATTCCCGGTATTGGACTGGAACTAGCTTGCAAGTGAGGCTAATGCGGGGACTTTTTTCAAATGCAAATGACATTAATCTCTTTTTAATAAGATTCCCCCGCATGAGCCTCAGTTGCAAGCTAGTTCCAGTCCAGTACCGAGAATACGAATATGGTCCATTGCTGTCGGCCAGGACTGAGTAAATTGTATATCTACACTGGTTAAAATGTAAGCGGAATACTAGTATACCTTTTTAGCTTGGGTGGTTTTCCCATTTCAGACCACGCGATTTCCTTTAGGGAATTGTTCTTTTGTCAGTCTAAAAATTATTCATTCATATAAACGCGACACGACATTTGGAAAATTTGGAAGCAAGAATTCTCAAGAGTATTATCACATGGTCTGAAATGGATTGAGAAACCTCTAGAATGATTTTTTTTTGGCCAGAAAAAAAGTAACCCTGACTGGCTGAGATTGTTTGTGTCAAAATTTACAGTGAAGATCAGCAACTTCGACAACTTTTTGACGTCTCTTTTTCTCACAGTTATCTGGTGGTTTCCGTTGAAATCCGCAAATTTCATGACCTATGGGAGGCAGGGATGTCAATTGTCATTTCTTACTGTTGGAGCAAAAAATTGGATTGTTATATATTTATTGGTTAAATCTTGTTGTTTTTACGCAGGTTTCTTCTGTCCCACACCCATACGGAAGCCACGTGCAGTTTGAACGGAGCATGCGCAATCCTGTGGGAAAACACTGGAACACAGGCACAACTGTCAATCAGTTGACAAAACCACGTGTCGAGACTCTGATCGGTACAATTATAGAACCCATCAAAGCGATCAAGGAAATCAAACGAAGGAAACCGGAAGATAGGAAAAACAACAAGAAGGGGAAAGAGTCTTCGGGAATTAAAATTCATAGTTGACAAGCGTTGTCTTACTGACTGCTGACTTGGGATGCCAATTATCAATAAAATCCTCAAACGTAAAGGAAATTTATTAGCCTATTTCATCCCCAGCTACAATCCCCGACAAAAGTCTTGGCACGCTTGTCCACTTTTGTAATATCTGTCAGGGAAATTTATCAGTTCGTCTCCTTCCCCTTTCAATGTTGTTTATCGTGATGAAGTCGTCATTGCTCGTTTGCAACATTGTCGGGGTATTGTTCCAAAAATAGCTCCTCAACGCATTTTCGTGCTATCTGATCCAGGTGTGCCAAGGACTTATGTCGTAGACTGTAATCCATTGGTTCTCCTCGCTTTTCTCTCGATATCCCAGTTGTGAATGTGCACAGTTAACCATGACTCCGAAACCCTGAATATAACATCAAACGTTTGTATATTTTGTTTTGAGCTTCCTGTTAACATTTGAAATCTACCCGATATACATGGTGTAGTTTGCAGGATTTCACAAGCGAGATGGCGGAGCTGTCATGCGAGACAATTTAGAGAGCTGGTTTCGCAAATATACAATGCCACGACAATTTAGTGCTGCGTTTTTTAAAATTGCAAAAGGAAGTTGCCAAAATTTCTTTAAATAAGGTAGCTTGTTGGACTTACCACGTTTGAAATGTAGATACTAAGTTAAGTGAAGACCAACTTATGATTCAGAGGTGCTATTTATTTATTTATTTATTTATTTATTTATTTATTTATTTATTTATTTATTTATTTATTCGTTTATGACAAGTAGATTTTAGAGTAAGGAAATTGAAAAGGCGAAATTACTCGCAATTGATTCAACCGGATACTCAGCGCTGCATTGAGCGCTCAATTCAAAACCTATTATCCCATTATAGCTCGCGAGAAACTTCACGTACCAAATATGAGTTTAAAGGATCCGTAACTTATTACTAAGAATACAGTCGGTCCATACATACAATCTTATTTTAACCTCTCTACAGCGGCCACCTCTCCACAACGGCAACGGACACTAAAGCGAGTACCAACTTCATCAACGACTGACAAACGGTGAATTCAAAACCCTAATTTTTTTTTTTGTAGAAGGCCACGAAACTTGATCCGTACCGCGTGCCATTGGTCTCTGTTCCTGTTGTATTAAATACAATGATGCAAGGGACCGCAAACGAAAAAGCTGCCGGCATACGTAGGATCTGTATATGATCTGATCAGCCAAGAATAGAAACATAACAATGAAGCAAGGCCGATTACTACGTAGAAAGCTTAACGGGACAACAACATGATAGAATCCAAAATGAAAGCCAAGAATTGCAACCGTGGACAGCTGTTTCGACCTTCTTGGGTCTCGTCAGCACGGTGTAGCAGCAAAACGTAAAGCAACCGGCTGGTTGACCGATAGTCTACTAAATGGGTGACATTGGCCAATCCGCAATCCGCATTTGAGTTTCATCTGAGGTCATTACCATTATGTGCGTTAAGTGGATGATCGGTCAACCAGCCGGTTGCTTTACGTTTGGTTGCTACACCGTGCTTACGAGACCTGCAATTCTTGGCTTTCACTTTGCACTCTATCATGCCGTTGTCCCGTTAAATTAAGCTTTCTACGTAGTAATCAGTGTTACGTATTTATATGCAACAATAAACATTTTTTTGAAAAACAAAAACATTGCACTCCCGAAAAAAACAACAAAAAAATTGTCATATTTCACCCCTAACTCCCCATAAAGGCCACCTCTCTGCAACAGCATTTTTCCCCTGTCCCCAAGATGGCCGTTGTGGAGAGGTTCGACTGTGTGTCAAATGTGAAGACAAAGTGATGAAGTATACGGTACTTGTAGTTTTCGTCTCCGTGCTTTAATCTTGAGTTGTCATATTGTTCATCTCGGAAATTTATACTTAGAAATGACTTCAAAATTAAAAATGATGTAACGAAATTATAATTACGAGTGACGTCATTTTCCACCAATTAAACATAAAGACGTCAAATTAAAAATTTCGAGTATGTCCTGCGCTTACACAGTTACGCTACTAAAATGCCGTTGCGAAGTGAAGTTTTTTTCTCTTCTCTGGGCAATTTGAAAATCCTTGTTGAATTCAGAATGTAGATACAATATCAAACACACTCGTAAAACCCGCACCAAAACATAAGAGAAAATCAATATTTTAGAGGCTAAAATGTAACTAACTATTGCAAAGATTCAAAAATAGTCCTACTTTGATAATTTCTCTGCTGTTCACTTAGATGTTAAATATCTTTATACAGTCCAAGTGTGATCTAGGTTTGTTTTTTGGTAGCGCCGCCATTGGCGACCCCATTTGAGGGTTTCAATCCAAAACTACTTCCTTTCTTGGAGTCACTGAAGTGAAGCAGCACTTTGATCATGATGTAACCTACAGTTAGTACAAAGAACATCGGTTAGTGCAGTGAAATCTAAGCTAACAGACACCCTTTGCCACAATGGACAAGCTCGTTTCCAGAGTCTCCTCGGGTGTTCAATCCAAGAAGGACTAGGCCCGAAACGTCTGGTACACAATAGACTTCTTTGGCACTTTTTCAATTACTACAGATTTCTAACTTTTGAACTGTTTATAATGTGCCACGCAGCCACGAATCCTTTAGGGCTACCATGATTTATTTTACTACTATTTTGGACCTGTCTAAAATAGCCGGTACTCAAACTTAGACTTCAAAATAAATAGTAGAGCCTAATTATTTCACACTCAGTTCAACGTCTCACCTGGTCTCTGTGATCTTAACACCTGACAAGGCCTACAGCGACTTAAAACAACAAAACTTTATATCCTTCAGTAGGCGGTAACTTGACGTTAACTTCACAAGCTGTTAGTAGCCCTATCGCTCAGTTCAGGTTCAAGTTCTTTTCACGTTCATTTTTGCGCTGTCCGTTGTGTCGTACATGGGTTCTGTTTCGCGTTTGATTGTTTCGTTAGTGATTGGCGCGGTCTTTTACACGTTGGCGCTCTTTTTCTTGTTTGTAACGTTTTTGGTTTGTTTTTGATTGCTACGTTTTTAGTTGGCGCGCGTTATGTTTTGTTTAACTGTTACTTACTCAGTGCTGTTACGAAGCCACTGTTTGTTTTTTTGTCTTTTGTTTGTTTGGTAACTAAGATACGAGAGTAAGTCTTTCATCGGAAAAAATCGATTTGTTCACACGAGGAATGCCTGACGCTCAAAATGTACTTCCATACGCTTAATTCAACACTGATTATTATGCAGTGGTAGAAATATGATAAATCAACATTGATTATGCAACGTACCTACTAGAACAATAGCAGCAGCAGTTAAAAGTGATGCAATGGAGCCAGAAAGTATGACAGAAATGAAATACCAAACTAGTGGTAAGCTCAATATAGTATTCCAGCATAAAACAACCAAGAGATTCCTGGATTTCCTCGGATATTCATATATGTCTTCTGGAAATCTACCGTGTTCGAAAAAGTAGCTCATTGCCTTATCCTGAAAGAAAAGATGTAAAAAAGGATCAGAACAACACTGGGGAACTACAGTGCAACTCTTTTAGTCAATTACCAAGGTAGGAAAGAGCTGTCAGCTACACCAATCAGAATCCAAAGTGGTACACGTGACAGGCAAACAGCGCGGGAAAACGTGTAGGGGGGAGAATTCGATTGGTTGAAAGCGCGGGAAAACGCGAAATTAGTGGAAAGCGCGGGGAAATGGCAACCGCCGGTGGAAAGCGCGGTAAATAATGGTAATTGTTATACTTCCCAACTCAAATACGTTATCCGATTGGAGGAGAACGTGTCACGTGTCGTGGGTCAAAACTCACTCCCTAGGGCGAACAAAACTCACTAACTCCCTAGGGAAACAACATCATGAACTTTAGACTCGCACATGATCAGGTCGTGCTCCTTGAAACCGCGGTAAATTTGTGAGCCAGCCGGCGTAAACCAAACGATTTCTTCGCAGTTTTTTTTCTACTTTAGAGTTGGGAGGTATTACAAAACACTTAATGACTGGCCCCACAGGAAACAGTGAGTGATGTTTCCTCTCGACCTCAACGTTTCCTCGGCTTCCAATCAAATTGCAAGAAGCACTGATGATTTCAAAATGGATTTACGGTAATAAAACAAGTAATGGTTAGAAATCGAGTGAAACTCAGGTGGCGCGACTCGAAACTACTTTTCCCCAGTCCCCCTCCCACTGCCCCTCTCCCCTCCAAAATATAGCATGGGGAAATATTTGACCACGTTATTGTGAGAAAAATGTTTTTTACCTTTTCCTGGAAAGCCTCCCTGCACCATTGGGATGTATCCTCGATACTGTCAGAAGGAATATCTTGAAGTGGAGTTCGCCTGTAGGAAAAAATCATGAAAACAGTTAGGAAGGCAGAACAGATGGAACTCAGTGCACAAGTACAACATTCGTTTAGCAAGCATTTCATAGCTAAATCAATCTTAATGACGATAAAATAAGCGATGGCAATAAAATAAGCGCAGAAAACAAACGGTCTGAATGAAACACATTTCTTAACCAGTAATAATAACCTAACTAACATTATTAAATCAAAGAGCAGTTTTCAATTGAGTGTCGAGAGTAATCAGGCAATTACTTTGGTTCCAGTAGTGTTATTGCTGCATTCGCATTTATCATTATGTCTACATTAAATTGCTACTGTTGGACATCTATTACTTTGGTTTTGGTTTTAGACTACTAGGTTTAACGTTTGAGATTGGCCGAGTAGTCTAATTGGTGAGTAATTGGTTTGGTTTCGGTATTACAACACTCAATTCAAAACCGCTCCACTATTTTGAATTACCTTAGCCAAAGATGAACCTCACTCCCCTCACCCATGAGCATCCGACGGAGGTTTGGTTCCTTGTCTTTTGGAAAAGCAACTTCCATGTCATACACTGCAGGTACTAAAAACAACATAAACAAAGACTGTCAGTACAGGACAAGCCAAGTGAATGACTCGCAGAGCTGCCGGTACTAAGTCTGGTCTCTGCCGCATAATTCAACTAACAGTACAACTTTGCTTATCTCTCTGGATAAGACGAGTGTTTTTTAAAGAAATTCTTCATAGTGTTATTAGAAACTAGCAAGTCTACATCAGACACTAGCTGCCACTATTCTGGAACCTGCATTATACAATAATATTAGTGTTGGCTTCTCTTCTCCTCTCTTACTTAGACTTCTTGTTTTTCTTTCTAGTGGACAATAGTGTCCCCAGTAAGCTTGTCTCATTTTGTACAGCTCTATACATTTGTCACTGAAATCAAGTTTTTTTTCATTGCATTAATTATTAGAATATGTGTCCAACTCATATGTAGTCCAGTTTGCCAACTACCCTGAATTTCAGCCATCTCCTTGAGTCACACACTCCTGAAAAGACAGGGTATGTGACTCCAGGAGACACCTGAAATTCAGGTCTGCACTTCTGCAAAGAGAGGTACTGTGTCGAACTGTGAGGGAACAACTTGGACAAGAACACAACAAGGACCCTGACTATGTTCAAACTTTTCTTCTTCTGGATTACTAAGAACCATGGAGCTACTGCATTCCCCACCAGGGGAGGGGGGGGACTCCCATATATAAAGGACTGTACAGGTCAGAAATTTTGAAAAGAACCCCTAAGAGGTGCCAAGATCCTGTTTTGTGGGCATGGCTTAAGATTCCCTACGAGGTCACATTTCTCAAATAACACATTAAATGACATTGACTCTTTTTGACTCAATACCCTAAGAGGCACTGCAAAAGTTCCTGCTGTCAACCTTTTTAGGCTGAACACCCAAAGAGGTACCAAACCCGATTTTTTAACCCCTAAAAGGTATGACGACCCCCAGCCTTTTTATATGGGAAATTCCCCCCCCCCCCACCCCACCTCTTCCCTGCCAAGGTTCCCGCAATCAACAGATCTACATGAGTGAATGAGTTATCATTTAAAAGAATATGAACACCTTTGGATTTCTAGTTTACCTTTGTCTTTAAAATATTGAACAGTCATAGAGAAACCCTTGGATCTTGGCAGTAGATGGTGTTTCAACTCAGGTAAGCCATGTGCTCTAGCATATTCTACACTGGCCTGTTTTTTGGCCTCTGTAAGTCTTGTTCCTTCTGCAAAAATGGCCATCTAGAAGTTTAAAAAAAATTATTTAATTTAAGAGACACAGAACTCCTCCTTGTTTGTCTTATAAAAATCAGCTGATGAAGGTCTAACCATTCT
The DNA here is from genome assembly GCF_042242905.1 of Orbicella faveolata. Classification (NCBI taxonomy): domain Eukaryota; kingdom Metazoa; phylum Cnidaria; class Anthozoa; order Scleractinia; family Merulinidae; genus Orbicella; species Orbicella faveolata. The sequence goes on from NW_028301539.1 coordinate 32,220,678, forward strand.
CGTTTACATGATAACCTCTTCATTGTTTCTCTAGCTTGTAAACTACAATTTTGGCATTGAGATTTCTTGCCATTGGAAAATAACTTTGCTGATCACACAGCACTTGACAGCAGCATTTTAATTTAGGCAGTTGTTGCTGAAAATGTGTTCCAAGAAGCTAGAAATTTTTGCGTTGATGTATGCTGTAGTGTGTAACCTCCACTAACTGTTTACAGCTTTCCCTGATGTTCTGTTTGAGTTGACCAATCAAAATAAATCCAAAATGTTTAAAGGTGGATTTTTTCCCAGGTGGTGAAAAAAAAAATCATTGATCAATACCTCCACAAAGAAAACACATTTATTCATGAACCAGGGCTAACATTATAAGAGGTATTCACTCTCTACTTCAACTTGAATAAAATATCTATTAATGATATCCAATTCTGAAATAATTAGATGAAAAAACTGAGTGACTGCCAAACTTGGATAAGACCAGCTAAACTGAAGTTGGCGGTCTGAGGAAGTGCCTGAAGGGATTAAGAGATCTTGTCAGGGGTTTGCAAGTGGACAAGTGTGCTTAATATTTCCAACTCTGAATACCTCATCTCCTGGAGAAGAAACATGGATTGTACTTTCAACTGTACAGAATGATTAAACAATGAAGACAAAATCATGTCATTGCATTATTGGCCTACCAACCCAGAATGGAAATGGGAAATCTTTAAGTGTGCTTAAACTCCTTTCCAGAACTTTCTGATCTTTCTGCCAGTCTCGATGCAAGAAGGCAAATTCAGTGCACCACCAAGAGAAGCCAATTATTGGCAAAAACTTCAAGTACCCCTTCATGTAACACTTGCATGTCTGCAACAACAGAGAAGATCAATAACATTATTGTTTATTAGAAAGGTTTTCAATTGAGTGTTGAAAGTAATCAGACAATTCCTTTGGTTTTGGTTTTACTGCGATTTGAGGCTGAATATTCTAATTGGTAAGTAATTAGTTTGGTTTGGTTTGGTTTTACAACACTCAATTAAAAACTTCTCTGACTTCCTCCTTTCTTTCAAAAGCCCTCATTTGAATAGCTTGTTTAGAATTTTGTGTTATTGTCAGGATAGTTCCAGAAAATATCCATACCCCCACAGAAGGGATTTTTTATAAGACACCACCCTCACCCTTCTGGAATTTCCAATTAAGCTTCATACATTTTTTTGAATTTTTGGTCTTACAGAATCCCCCCACTGCTAGGAAATTCCAATCCCTTCTGTTGGGGGGAGGGAGGCTGTGGGGGGGGGGGGGGGAGGGATGGAAGTATGGATATTTTCTGGAACTGCACATGAGAGTAAGCTCGGAGATATGCATTGTTTATAAGGATTATATTAATAGGACTTCCCTTAATTATATAAAAAAAACCAACCAAAGACACTTTTTTAACACATATCAGCCCAGTGTTTCTTATTGAAATGGTAATTATTGCATTGTAAACTATTTAAAATTTGAATCAATAAAGAAAGAAGTGTTTAAAAAATTGTTAAGGTCCTAAATTTTTTTTTATGTCCATAGAAACTGTTGATAAAAAGATCACATTTACCGCCAACACTCCTGCCCGATCAGCAAGTGTATATCCAATTAGCCAATCAACATCACTACGGTGATTCGCCAGACAGATAGCACTCTCTTTTCCTATTTTATCAAAGTCCTCCTTTTTTCCATAGAGCTTGATATCCATACCTGACCACCATTCTGCAAGGAAAGTCAACTCTGAAAAAACAAAACAGTGAAAGAGTTAAATATTTCTTACTTGGGAATTAAAGCCACCTATTATGCACTCAATAAACATGAAAGTTGACAAACACAATTCCAGTCAGTTAAAGACATTTGGGACATAATGGATCTAAAGTCTAGAAAGTGTTACATACTCAGTGGTTCTAGATGTGAAACAAGTAGTTTTTAACATAACAAATCATTATGCTATAAATTTTGAAATATCCTTGCAGAATGTGTGAGTTAAACATCCACTTACATAGAGTGTTCTCACATGATCTCACTGCAGCTATATTGTGCAGTTCCAGAAAACATCCATACTCCCCCACAGAAGGGATTAGAATTTCGTGGGGGTTGGGGGGTTCTGTAAGATCAACAAATTTAAAGAAATGTATGAAGCTAAATCGGCATTTCCAGAGGGGCGGGTCTTACAAAAATCCCTTCTGTGGGGGAGGTATGGATATACATTGATGTCACAAAACAATGAAATGGTGGCCAGGTTGCTATCCCAAACCAATCCTGTGTGATTTGAACTCTTTTCTTATGTAACCACTTTCTTTTTTTGTTCCAATAAATTTCTATGGCTGCTGGCTATGTGAGTGAAAATGCTCTATAATGCAAACATGCAAATAAGATTACAGTATCTGAAACTGATGTGAAGTATATATGAAATAATTCATATTTAGTATCTGAAACTGTTGTGCAGCAAAACTGAAAACAAATTAGGTTCAGTTAGCATGGGAAACCCTTCAGCTGTTATTCTCCTTTATCAAAAAGAGAAAAACAGAGCATGGTGTATGAAACTGTAAACAGCTAAATGCAATTGCTGAAGTAATTCCTTAACACACTTCTTGCTTTAGTTATGCAGTGGACATCTATATTCAGTGATTATATCAACTTTCCCAGTTTATAATTTCACAAATTTAAAAATAAAAAAATATTTTAAGCTTTATTCAAAACACAAAATGGTAGCATTTAATAATTGTGAACAATCAAGGTAAGACTATTGAATGAACTGAAAAGACCGGTAACACACATGCCACAGACAAATTATCTGGCTGGAAATTATGCAAATAAGATAAGGAAACAATGAAAGTAGATTACAACTAACACCTCTTAAAATATTAGGGGATATTACTGCCCATGTTCTATATAAAATTAGTAAACTCCTCCTCGCAGAAGCAAATTGATGATCAAACCAAGACAAGTTCTCCATGAACGTGATTTGGTGAGTTTAATTCTAGGTTGATCAAATATTTTTTTATTGTCATTGCATTTTAAAATGCGATCAAGACTAAAATGTTCTTAATAAGACTTAATCACTGGTACTTAACTGAAAAATATAAATTTTTTTAATTGAAATCATGTTAAAAGTTCAAAACTCTGCTGACTTTAACTTCTTTGGTATTTGGTGCACATACAAAAACTGTGTAACTCAGAGAGTCTGGTGAAGCAACAGGCTCTAGATAGGTAAGGATAACGAGAACCAAATGAACAAAACTTGACTCACTAAACATCACCAAGTGATGCAATATTTGAAGCATCCAAGAATAGGTTAAGCGTGTGTGTATGGATCTAAAATATTGTTAGAAACAGACCATTAAGTTATGAAAGAACTTAATTTAGGCTCACGTAACACCAAAAAAAATGCTTAATCAAAGCTTCAAATGAGTGCAGAAAAAAGTTGATAAAAAAGCATTAGGCATAGCCTGAAAAAACATTGTCTGGCTGTAAAACATCTGCATCATGTGCAGGAAGGAAGAGATATCAGCAGAGTGACACATGAAATGCCCACTCAGTCAATACTCAACAGAAATATAAGTTGACTGGCATATTAATCTGCTCATTTGTTGACAGTTGTTGCTTTTTTTGGCAGATAGTTTATTCTTTGAGCCACATCTAAATACATGAACGAAAATGATTTATTTTGGTCTGAAATAGAAATATTTCTGGACACCTGGGTGGCACTTCCCCTACCGAAACATCCATGGAGCACCCCTCCCCCTAAACCACTATCCTTCCAGGGAAGAGAATGCTAAAGGGGACAAATATAAGGAGCTTTATTTTCTTCTTGTGCATATAAAATAATATATATGATTGGCCTTATGAAAACTGTATCAATGAATAATGCCTAACTTTAGACCCAGGGTGAGTACTCTCAGAAAAAATTGGGTGGCAGGAACATAAGACAGTGGAGGAAAAAAACAATAAGTAGACATTCCTTACAATTTTTATATTGTGTACTTTGGAGAATGGGTGACCATGAGATTTTCTTTACCACTATTTTCATAAATCCAAACATAACAATTCAACTTTATTATGTTGCTTTCAAAAACCACATGATGTGTTTGAAATTCATGACTTATATCAACAAGACATGTTTTGGATGAAACATCATCCATCATCAGTTTTACAACAATAAAAATTGCAGGGCTTCAAGTGGCCTCCTGGAAAAATATAGGGTTAAATATAACCAAGGGTCTTTTATCTAAAATTATAGGGTTAATATAGGGATTCAAAAATAATTATACGGACAATATAGGGTTATTTTGAAGCACTTACAAGAGATAAGTCACAAAACTACAATATTTATTCTTCTTTTTTAAGAGATTTCTGTCAAGAAAGTTTCTAACATCAATCCATCCTGTTATTTGTGCAAGTTTATGTGAACTTAAAATCTCAACGTACAACTCATCACTGCATTTAACATCCTGTTCTTCCTTCAGCCTTCTAACAGTCTCTTTTTGTTCTTGCCTAGTTCAGTTCTCTTATTTGAACACTGTTTGCTTTGGTCCATTGCATTTTCCATCTTCATTTTTGCAGCTTCAAGAAGCCCTTGAGCTGCAGTTCTTGTTCTTAATTACTTGCACGAATCTTGAACTTCATACAGCGTTTTGGCCGTTCGCAGCTCACTGTCCTTCAGCTTTTCTGACTTCATCAGTTCTTTTCCTATCTCAAACAAGTTTAGTCTTCTTTGTTCCAGCTTCTGTGCTTCCTGTTGCCTTTCCCTATCTGCATCTCCTAGCCTTGTTCCTCTCCATCTTGAATGGCCATTTTCCTTAATAGCGGAGCTCCGGCACATACTCATAGAAACCCGTGAATCATTTTAATTCTCATAGTAAAAATGGCTAGCGGTATTGCTCATGGGTGGGTACACACAACGACGAAGACAACAGCGATGACAGTATTGTGCAACATAGCAGCCATACTCTAGCTAATAGGACATACGGTCTTAGTTAACAACATCTATCTTTGATATTCGACATCCATTTTATGGTCAATTGACACCTGGTGTCCACTGACCAGTATCACATGACCATATTGCAGGCTCAAGTTTTGAGCTCATTGAAGTCACATGTATTTTTGAAATTTAATTACTGTAATCAGGCCTGGGTTGTTCAGAACTGAGCCGGTTAACGCTAACCAAGGATCAAAAGTTAACCCAAGTAAAAAATTTTCTTGTACGAAAATGTTTTTCCACTGAATATGTTCATGTAGTTTGAAATTATTAAACCTCAGATGGCCAGACAATATAAGCAGAAAATCTCACTGCCAAAGTAAAAAAAAAAAAACTCAGATCAAAATTCTCACTTATCCAGGGTTAACTTAATCTGTTTTTGAACAACCCAGCTCAGGAGCTCCAGTTTTAGACTTGGCTAAATCTACATATTAGTTCTTCTCTTGTTTTCCATACACTTTGCACACCTCTTGTGGCTTGAATAAGTTCTCTGTAATGTAAACGTTGTGTGGCTCTCCATAAAATTTCAGACGACTGATCTTTGATGATATGCAGGTCTACCATTTATTTTTTAGAGAGTGCCTCTTCTTCTTCTGATTTTGTTGGCATCATTACAGCTAGTCTTCAAATAGCTTGTGCTCCATGCTCTCCATCTCTGGGATTTGGATCTAGATCTATTGGTAAATGGTCAATCGGATACTTTGTAGTCTCCACATAGGGCAGAGTGAGCATTTTCACCCTTTTCTATCTGTGAATTTGACAGTAGGTTGTCTGACTTCAGCAGGTGCTTCCCCTCAATGTCTTTAAGAACTTGTCTTGCAACTTTCTACAAGTACATTTATACCATTCACATAGGGCAGAGTGAGCATTTTCACCCTTTTCTATCTGTGAATTTGACAGTAGGTTGTCTGACTTCAGCAGGTGCTTCCCCTCAATGTCTTTAAGAACTTGTCTTGCAACTTTCTACAAATACATTTATACCATTCATGGATAAATGGTAGAAGAACAGGGAGTCCTTCATCTAAGAATACTTTGTTGACTGCATTCCAAACTTTTTTTGTTAACATTTGGTCTCTCTGAAGGCAAACTTATCAAGCATGAGAGAGGTAACTGTGAGCCTGTTTCCTCAAGCATGTCCACAGTTTTCTTTGCAACATCATGAACTTTGGCATGCCAAAAGAACAGTGTCTTTAAGAATCTAGCGATCCACTGCCCGGCATGACATCCACTAAGTTTATGAGTTTAGAAAGAACGTTTTTCCTTTTTATTGTAAAATTATAGGGATTGTAGGAAAAGTTAAAAAATACACGAAATATAGGGACACTTGAAGCCCTGCAACTGAAAGTGACCAGTAGTTGTAGCAATAGTTTTAAGTAACAGTGTGTGATGAAAATGAGAATAATTAAGGAGTATTAGGTGCAAAACAGGAAAAAGTGAAAATCTAACACTAAAATAACAAGGGATATATTAAGATGTTTAACTTGGGAATTTAAAGATGGCTGCTCCCAAAGGATGTGCATGGCTTCCTTGATTTTAATTGGAAGCTAGTGGAAGCCGAGTCAAAAATGTTTAAACATTCTTCTGAACAAAGGGAGCGACAATTATCAGAACCCCTTATGTGTTTAAATATAAGGGAATGCTTGTCTGAGAGAAGATGTTCACAGATGTTGGTGGTGAAATGTCTGTTCGTTTCACCAACATAACAGGTGCTACAGCCTGCACACAAAAACTTGACATAAATAACTCGCAATCGCAACTTTATTATATAAACACCAATGAAATCACACCAGGTGAGATTTCATATATTCACATGCAAAAATAACATGTTATCTTCACTCATGAAAAAATCACCATAAGCTGCTATGTTACATAATTGCGCTTTTCACAGCAAAAGTGAAATGGTTTGGTATTTCATTGGCGTTTATACAATAAATAGAACATTACATGGCTGCTTAGAGATACAACATTTATCTTCTCGTGTTGAAAAATATTTCATGAGTCAGCACAACAAACACTCAGGGTCAAAGAAATTTTGTATCTCCCTGAGAACGGGAAACAGCAACCTGGGATTTCTTTGCCTAAACATGAGTTTAGTTAGCTTTTTTTGCCCATTGACTTGAAACCTACTTACATTAGGAGGAATCTTTGTCTATTTTTCTCTTCTTTATGCACTGCACGCATGAACACTTGCTGCTAAGATATCACGACAACATCTGCTTTTTCTAGGTTACCGTCGGTTACCGAGCTAAACCATGCCTGATGAGGCATTCAACTGTTGACAAACCTAGGTTGGCTTACTTTTGATTTTGCCGCCATTTACCAAGGTTTGCTACTGTGTTTACATGATTAAAAATTTCAATTCAGTAAAGTTAAAACAAAACCAAGGTAAACATCTCTCATGAAACCACGGGCATAGAAAGGTATTTATGATAGAACGCTAGTAGATTTATACTAATATGGTTTAGCTGCTTAAATTTGTACTTACGGCACCAGTGCAGGTAAACCACATTCAAATTAAGCCATCTGAACAAGTCTTTGTTTATGATCCAAAGCGGCAACAAGAGGAGCTGAACGAAATTGATGATAATGCCACTGGCTAAGAAAACTACCACCAGCCATAACCAGACTACGGCAAATTTCTTCACACTCATTGGCAAGACCATGCCTCAAACAGCAGTTAATATTAAAACTTCCTTTGACAGCTCTCCTGATAAAAAAATCACAAATTTAAAATAAAGTTTACATCAGCATTGTCATTACCTTATAATTCAAAGGACAGGATCCAAGGTACATTATGTATTAATTTTGGGTTTTTGCTAAAAAAAATCTTTATAGTCTTTTCAAGTAAAATGGCACAAAAAAAACTGTCCAATTTGCTTCAGTTGAAACCTAGATTTTTATACGCTGTCTAAGTTATAAGTCATTAAAAATGGCCCAAAAATAGTCACCAGGTCACAAGTCCCTGAGGTCTGGGGCTAGTGATGTCAAACTAGATTCTAATGCTTTGTATGCCTTATTGTTACTTACTTTCATGAAAATTAATTTTCACAATTTAAAAATCACAAGATTAAAGACCCGAGAAAAACATTTAATCATAGGATGGGAGAAGGCAGGAGTTGCTGGGATAGTAAAGGGTGAGTCCGCTCTTCCTTGTGGAGTCCTTTGAAGAAATTAAAACTGTCTTTCAGCTGTAAGTACAAATAGATGGTGTTGTGTACTCTGTTTAGCTCTGCTTTGTTGCAAAGGAACATGTCAAACAAGTTTCAGTTTCGTTTCGTTACTGTAAATTATGATATTTAGAGAGGAAGTCACATCAGCCCTAGCTGGCTTTCATGGGGGAGTCCTCTATCCTGATTGAATTGGAATTTGGAAATGTTGGTTTTTCAGGAGGGAGGAAAACCACAGAACTCATAGAAAAACCCTCGGAGCAAGGTGAGAACCAACAGCAAACTCACCCACACATGGCACGGGGCTGGAATCGAACCCGGGCCATATTGGTGAGAGGCGAGCGCTCTCACCATTGTGCCATCCCTGCACCTGCACCCCCCCCCCCCCCATGCTTTGCAAACTATTGCTGTAGAAAATTAAATTTAGTTGCGCCAATTCTGAATAAAACTGTTTGTTTGTGAAGATCAGTAATTTGACAATTTTCATTTTGAAATTCAGTTCCTTTTTAACATCACAAATCGTAAAATTTACGTCCCGCGAAATATGCCTATTCCATTTTTGCAAAATTAAGCTTAAGTTCCCGCAAAAATAGGAGACAATAAGGTAAGCTTACTTTATGCGAGATTCGAAGAGAGAAGTATTTGAAATGCAGACCAGAAGTGTAGTTGGCAGTTAGCGGCAGCAACCGGGAAGTTCCAGGAAGGTAACTTGTTTTGCATAAACACTTTATTATCGTGATGATCGACCACAGGCACAAAAAAGATATAGAAGAGAGCCGATTTTGTAAACTGCAAGTGAGCAAAGTGGGATTGACCGTGCCTGAGAAATGAGAACCCTGTCCACGCAGGCTGGATTTAAGCTTAAATATTTATAATCTTTTTTTGTGATCGTTCTTATCATTATCAACTTATTCAATTAAGTGGGTGTAGTTGCGGTTTTTGCGAATATTTCATCACTAACACTAAACCAAGAGATCTTACGCAAATGTAGAGATATAAGGGTTGATCAAGGAGAATTGAAATAAAGCATGCACGTGCTGAAACAACTATAAGCCATTAAGGTGTCACCACGAAGCAAAAATTACTAATCGTTAAAAAACAAAGGTGGCCTAAAATAAAAGAGACAAGTCAAAAACGAGGAAATTTCCTACCTTATCCGAGTAAGTGTCTCAGTCTGAGAATCCCAACAACCTTCGATCCCCGAATCAAAATTTCAGCAGGGCGCCATTTTCCTTTTAGTCTTATATGAAGGGCATTTCAGTCCGCTGACTCTATTTAAACCTTGGACTTGCTGTTCCAGACGTCTGGCGGGTGATCCGCCTTGAGTAAATCACGCGCATGTCGCCAGTACTTTATACGATTTTCGTGCGGTAATTCATGAAAGAAGCAAACAAGAACAGCAACAATAATAATACAACAATGATTTTCGAAATAAAAAGGAATTTGTCTATTTGTGTTTGTAAATTGTTATCAAGCCGGTGATGTTGGAGATTATCAGTGCAGGACAGAGGTCGTTTCGTCACATTAATTTATCCTATATTTACGGTGGATAATGTTTTGAGGGTCCTCTTTTTAACTAAAATAGCAACACAGTAATTTTCTATCAAGGAGTCATTTCTTTTGTTCAAGTGTAAGACAGGCCATTTCTTTGCATTTTAAAGTTATCTGACAATTACAGCGGGGGCGGAGTGAATGTTCTCCTTTCAGCCACCATGTTAACATGACATTTTTTTTTATCAAAGAGACATTCTCTTGTTTAAGATACGTGCTTATTGCTGTTTCTACGAAAGGACCGGACTGGATTATCAAGTCAGCTCCTTTGTTATGCTGAAAAGCCCTTTTGAAATCTTCCGGACTTTGTGCTATCCATCATCTTGTAAACCACGTGCCCCTTCGCGTGACCGGCACTGGAGGACAAACAACAAAACAACTTTTTTATCCTATTAATAGCGTTCAAAGATCCAAGATTCCATTCGACTTGATGGTTCCAAAAGAAAACTGATAGGAAAATATTTCCTCTCTGTTGCACAGTAGGCCAAATGTAACAACTTCATCGATCATGTAAGTATTTGACTGTGCGACTTACCTTGATGAACTGTCGTTTTAGCCAGAGTTATGAAAATACGATTCAGAGCTTCTTAGAGCTTCGTATTTTCACATTTTTGTGTATTTTGTTATCTTATTTTATTTTTACGACTACTGATGAGCAAACTAAAAGAGTTGGGTTGCAATATGTACCGAATACATCTGATTCCCTCGAAGCTGTTGACTTCTTTGCCTGCCCAGCTGAGATTCCTCTTCCTTTAAAAATTATAAAACAGCATCGTTTTGGCTGCTTCCTTTAGTAGCCGAGTCTCACAACACAATGTTCAGAGCAAAACCTTAAACTTAAACCGTCCCGTTTTTGATCAATGCCTGTCTATACCTTCATTTTCAGTGACACTGCTATGAAGATTCGTCAGTTAGAATTTTCTCTTGTTATCATTCAATGCATATCATGATTTTGCTCCATCAAGTTAGTTGGCGAAATCACGTAACAAAGGGCTTTAGCAATAAGACCATGCCTATTTTGTGTCTCTGTGTAGTCCCTCCTCTTTTCTATGCAAAGTAAAGAGGAATGTTTTTGCAAATTTTACTTGTAAAGCATTTGACTAGATTAACTCTGAACACGTTTAATTTTCGGATTTGGGACAGTGGAGAAAGCCGTCAGTGGTGAATAGGTCAACCTAGTTGGATAGTGCTTGCAGTCATTGTATTTATTACCCATTACAGCTCTAAATTTGCCAAAATGATCTTATTTTTCTCGCTCTAATTCAAACCTGGAACAACTTGAAACTTTAGGGAGGTCGCTGACTGTGTGTTATACGGGGAAGATGCCTTCAACTTCGGTTTTCTCACTAGAAATTGCGCTTGGTGTACCAAAGCAAAAAAAAAAAAAAAAAAAGATTCACGACTTCAAACATTGGTATAGCAGAACGTTACAGAAGTTGAACTTGACTGTGATATCACTACAGTGACGAAGGTGCGGTGTGCCGCACCTCGTAGGAGTTTTTCTAGAAATTTGTTGCGAGCCAAGTTGCACGAAACAAAGGAGAAATGGGAGAGGGCTGCTGTCACAATTCGCGGGTTCGAGTTACCACTCCAGCTGCTTGGGCAAAAAGTAATTCTGTCAATTTCAGTCACAATGATCTACAGCTAGTATTTTATTCGCAACAAAAAGGCTCGTCTTATTTTGTGCAGTGACCGTTGACCATTAAGCATTCGTAAGTGAATTATTTACGAACTTCAGCGTTGATGAAGCGTTCTTTGACCCCCAAAGTGGGATAAATGCATATCCCTTAATCCTGTTCAAAGGCTCTTGTCAACGTTTGTCTAGGTTGCAAACTGTCCGGCCAGGCCCTAAAAGTCAAACCGGAATAAGAACTGATAATGCATGGGATGAAAGCATGACCGTGCAAAAGCTCGAGCGAGGAAGAAGAGAAAAAATAAACGCTTGGTGTGATTACATAACTGATGTTTAGCATGTCGGACTCCGGATCGAAAGTATTGTTCATTTTGAATTCCGGCCGCTTTGCGTTCGCTTATCAGGGCGGGTACTAAGAGAACTGGACAAGGTCAATTATTATTTTTTTTTACTCCGCTTTTAACAAAACATAAATGTCGTGAATAAGCAAGCCTGGATGGATAATTTTTCTAATTCACTTCTCAGACCTAGCGAACCAGCCATCTGTTTGGTAAAAATATATGTATATAAATTTATATGTATATAAATTTAAATATCCGAAACTGTTCTTGTCCTGCGATCCGAGCAATGCGGATTTAGTCTAGCCATGCCTGAAATTCCACCCGGCCTCAAGAGTCCCCATGGGCCCGATGAGGATGAGGGTGAGGGATGCCTGAAATTCCACCATTGCAGAAGAGCTGTCAAACCTCGGGTTTCTGAAAGAAAATAGATTGACTCAAATCAAGGTGCACCTTATTTTGTGCCCACAGGCTTCACTGATCGACCAGTTTGCGAACGCACGAGGTCATCCGTCACTGCTCTGTGTGAATGAGATGCCAAGATATTTATCAAGAATATCTTGGTAGTTCCCCATTTACACTGGAGAAACCGGTTCGTCAACGGTTTGGATGAGTTCGACCTGATCATAATTTCAAGATGGCGGTGAAGAATTGCAAATGGTAAGCACAGTTTTTGGGTAAATGGTAAACAGCCCTTGTCGGTAATAGCTTCAAACTCTGATCAAATAATCCAGGCTTGGAAAATCATAGCAAACAAAATTCAGACAAAAAGGTGAGAGAGCCATTTTTCCAGTTTATTAAGCCGCGCCTTAAGATCACCTTGACTCGAACAACAACTTTCACTTTGGGCTTAAGCAATAGCTCAGTCAGTCATTTTCTTATCAGAAAACCTTGAATAGAACCACCCCGATACTGAACACAGTAGAGCCACCAAAGTCAAAGGAGTGGTCGTTTTAAATGGGCTCTTGAACAACGAAATGGCCGACTGAACTTTCGTTCCGACCGAAAGGAAGAAGCCATTGAAACAAGGTAGCCGCAAACCAACGAGTTACTGGGTCTTGTACAGCTGATACCCAAAACACAAATAGTTGTTTTGTTTTCAATCTGGCAGTTCTACGCTAGCAACCACAGAGCTCATTTTGGCCCTTTGAACAGGTAAAAACGTGCCTTTGCCAATAAAATGCTACGTTGCTGACACTTTTTGGCTGTCTAAATGTAAAGAGCAAGGTAAACTTAGTTTTAGGTTTGTGCTTGAAAATCTCGCATTGCAAGCAGTCGAAACAAACTGAAAATCAGAACACCAACAATGTCTGGCAATCCCGTCGTAAGTTGTTCGGCAATGTTCGTCAGTTCGGATAAACCCTTACTGCTCAAAAGGCAGCCGCGTCGCCAAACCAGACACTAACATTGACACTTTGTTATTTTAATTAAGCGTATTAGCATATGACATGTGCGTGACAACAATTTAAAAAGCTCTGCAAGGCTAAAAGTTTTAATTTGTCTCGTGCAGATCACGCAGACATTACAAAATCCAAACAACAATACGCTACTATTGAAATAGGTAAAACACAGATCTCAAGGGATAACGCGGAGATAACCTGACTGTGTACCAGCCTGAGAATAGTTCTCTTAACACTTCAGATAGAAGCACCACGTCATCTAATTTAAACTGTTTGCAATTTCGCTCTACTTGTAAGTCCTTCTTTAGCGTTTATTTCGGTTTGGCTCGTGGGCAAAAAGAAGGCCACGATCTCGTGAGTATCTTAACAAACGGATCAGAAATCGTTATTTATTCTCGATCATTTCTTGCGCGAATTGAAAGACTCCCTGTGGCGAATTTGTAATAATTCATAGCGAAAGTATTTTCCAGCGGTGACTGTTACTACTCAACAGCTGAAACAAAAAAAAAAAACATTCTTGTTTAAATTGAACGTAGCGTTTTCAATACAAGAAACTGGAGAAAAAGGAATTAATAAAAAGTTAAAGAATGTTTGCTGGCGAGATCGTGTGGCAAACAAAGAATCGGCTGGTTTTCAACTTTTGCCTGCAGGCAGCTTTCAACTGGTACCAGCTAATTTTAACATCCCCGAGATCTCTGACTTTCATAGCCACTCTGCGATAAATTCTTGTTTTACAGACAGCCGAGAGCGATAATCACATGGCCGTAGAATTTTTCTCCGAATCTAATCAGCCTCAGCAAATATCGTTATTGGGTTGCCATACACTCGGAAATGTGTACTATTTGATATGTTGGTTTCTACGCGCCGAATTGAGACCCTGCGAAAGGTTAGTTTAAAAACATTGTCGTATCTAAACCATATGGCAGTTGTCTCGCGCTCTCTCTCTATGGCGAAGAAGACAAAACAAACTTTTGATTCTTAGATGTAATATGTGGGCATCCTCTACACAATATGCTCGACGCACTATGTTTTCCGTTAAGAGTACGGGGATAATTACGTATGTTCGACCGCTCTCGTGTTAATAATTTGGGTGTATTTCCAAAAGTAATTAAAGGAGACTTTTTTGTTTGAATACATTTCATTGCGACAGACCAGTGGCGGTGAAACAACTCAACCGTTAGCAAGGCGATATGGTTAACTGATCAAGCTCTCGCGGTCTATGAATATTCTGTAAGTGAAAAAGAAAAACAACGAAAGAGAGAAAACTTCCCTTTCAAGACATTAGATGGTTCGCGTTATGATAGAAAGGACGGAGAGTTGTTTGGGCAATTTGCCACTTTTCATGAATCATTCAAAGCAGACCGTAGACAATAGAACCGTCTTTTCATGGTCACAAGTTTGTGTCTCCTTGAACCACCTGTTTAAATTTCAGGAAACTCAAATTCAAAGCAAGACAGTCGAAAGAAAGCTCTCCTGGCGAGTTGTAAATACAGCCCACCAAATACCGACCTCTTCTTGGTTTCTATGAACGTAATTTATGAGTAGCCGTAAAAATTTCCACAGTTCGTGATCTCTCGTGCTGAAAATCCTTTGTTATAGTAGTCTAACAAATGGACAAATAGAAAAAAGTAATTGTTTGAGAGGGCAAGGCTCAGACCGCACTACCCCAATTTAGCGCAAGGTGCCCGACTCGAAAGTCATTTTTTTTCATAAATTGTAACGGGTGAAGTAGCTATTGAGCGAAAAATTTTTATTTTGTTTGTTTAGCGAGGGTAAATTTGAAAATGTTGGGCGTTATTTAGTAAAATTCCATTCAGTTGTTGTTGTAGCAACCGCACGTGACAGTTTTACCCCTGGCTGTTTTGCCACTGATAACCAATGAAAGCTCCTATCAGCTAAGTTCATTTGAATATTCCTAAGACAAAACACGGCTCGTTGAGCAAGACGGAAAAGCCATAGTGCTCAGACCTATGCCTGCTAACTAACATGTCGTTATGGGCGTTAAACCTAAATGTTATCTCGCTTGGTAAATCGAGTGCCTTATTATCGTCTTCAACGCAAGGCGTTCTCTTCAAGGCAAACCAAGGTAGGTAGTTGGGGGGAGGGGGAGGCCGGAAAATCGCTATACATCCTCAATCACGTTGAACAAGGGAATGTATTTTTGGCAAGGCCACGTTTTGAAAGCCTGAGTGAATAGCAAATTAGGTATCAATTTGTCAAAAGATGTTTTGTGTTTCGGACTCCAGAAAGACTGGACCTCCGAAACTGAAACATTCAATGATTCGGAATCTGCTTTGAATTAGGTAAAAGTTGCAGATTCTAACAACATTCGCGATTTTTTTCTTTGCCCTTGAACTCATCGTCTTCGCACAACTTTTATTGGTGAAAATGCTTAAAAACGACAGTGTCTGGAAGACTTTGCATAAATTTGCTAATCGACAATAAAGAATATTTTACTCCCTTTTTGTCACTCGTTTGTTAACGCGAAGAAATATTGTCTAAAAACAATTGTCAGGATTCCGCTAAAAGACAAAACTCGTTAGAACTTTAAGCCTTTGATTGATGATCGGTGATAAACTGCCAGGATTTAACAGCATTCCACGTAAGACCCTCCGCCGGGGACGATGTAAGCGAGCGAGCTCTGATAGAATCTCAGTGAGCCGATGAAGCTGCTCTACCGATAAATAAATCACAGAACTAGACATCTGTCGGAGGAGAGGAGTAATTAAATCACAGTCCCATTCTTTCGCCGGCCCTAGAATCTCGGAGCTTCTCCAGCTGTAATAACATCAAAACCTACGGCAGTTCTGTTTTGACACGCATCCATCTTTCAACATATCTCGTTTTATTTATCCACTGAAAATATCGAGATAAGAATGTTACCGCCGGAAAATAAATATAAGGGCGACATAGATAACAACAGAATTCCATAAAACTCGAGTGAAACCTCTTAACGCTAAATGGGAACATTGGACGAACTGTGAAAACCGGCAGTGAAGGTCGCCGAGTTACTAATACGTTTCAATTCAGCTCCCTTCGAAACAAATGTTTCAGTACGGTTCTGCCTCAAAACAAAGTTTCGATTAAAAACAACGGCTTCACACGCTTCTTCACGATGTTACAATATCTGAAGTTATTTATCGTACAGATATTGTCAGTGGACACGTGTGCTCCAAAACTGCACACAACTGTTGAACAACTGTATTTTTACTCTCTTCTTTGTCGAATCTGAGGCTCGCGTTTAACTCACACGACAAGTGTGCATTTGTCAGCCTCGTCGAAACGGTTGCCGCAAATTTTCGGCAACAAATGCATCCTGATTTCGGCACCGGTTAAATAAATTCGTCCAATGGTCGGTATATTCCCGAGTCATTACAAAGATGAACGAAAAAATTTTAAAGCCAATATTTGGCACGGCGTTGCATCAGTCATGCATTTCACCCGGTTGACAGTTGCTCTAGTTTGTTGTTGCTTTTCGTTGTCAAATATCTCGAATTAACCATTCATCATGACAAGCAAATATTCATGGCTAAAAATAAGGAATACAGCCATGCACTACACGCTCAATTGACACTGGAGGTCGTTGCTCCTTGTTTACGACCGAGAAGAGGTTAAATTTAGTACAGTGTTACTACGCTTGGTTGAATATTTTAGAAGTAGAAGCACTCCTCTAAACGTCATTCAAAACCTACCCTCGTTAAGTGGATGGCGAAATTCAACCCCATCTTAAGACTGATCTATGAAAAATCATTTTTCCAGGGTTGTAGATGATCAAAACTCTGAACGACTTCAACAGGGTTCTAATTTGTTTTTGTGTGTGTGTGTGTGTGTGTGTGTGTGTGTTTATTTCCGAGCAAAATGTTTGCTAGAAGTTCAAGTGTCGCCGAAAAAATTGATTGCAATTTCTTTTTGGCAGATTTGCAACCTGCTCAAATTTGATCAGTAAACTCTGTCACCAGGTGAAGTATAAAGAGTGCGAATTGTTATCATAAATCAAATTTAAGACCATTGTTTCGCATAGAATCCATTCCGGAAGCACTCAGTATATTCTAAGCCATGTTTCAGTGACCGCTTCTTTGAAAAGGGTGAAAACCACAAACTGGTCTACAACTATCTTACATCGAAAAGCTAAGAGCGCGCTTTTATACTCTTGGAAAATTGACAATTTTTGTTCGCCACCGTTGTAGGTTGAGACCATTATTGCAAAAGGCAATAATAAAGATAATAGTAACATCTACTCATTAGAAGGTAGCCCAAAGAAAATACTCGCGTTGAAAAAGCTGTCGGCTCGTGTTCCCACAGCATCACCGCTCGTTTTCCTAAACTTCCACTCGTGTATCTATTTAACAATTTGATTCTGAGCTCGAGATTTCTATCGCATGATTGTTGACGAGGGCGCAGCAACTATTACGCATAGAAATTGAGAGCTAATAATCTAATTGTCTTGGCATAAATCTATTAGTCGTTCAAAACTTTATCTAACTCCTCTTCCCAAAAGCGCAAAGAAGCGGCCGCCATTTCGTTAACAAGCGCACACTGCTGGGCTACTCACAATCTACAACAGAATAGATAGTGAGTAGCGTAGCTACAAACGCTTTACATGTTTTCTATTTCTTAAAGTTGCTCGGCAACGTAAAAGGTTTTGCACACCAGACAACAAAGTCAACCAGGCCCATCTTGGAAACTCTTCAAGGGCTCATGGCAGGGGCCACTCCCAGGAACCAGTCCCCTTTGTTTTTGCCGACCTTACGAGATCGCACAATAGGTCAAGTTCGATATATCAATAATCTAACATGACTCCGAAGCTTTTAGGACAAACTTCTCTATTTGGTGGTGTTTTAGTCTTTGTATCCAAGTCTCTTTATGCATGATTACGTCACACACTCAAAATTTACCACCAAGCCCCATTAGCGAGAAATTTCCTCAAACCTCAGGTACCTTCGTGTTGTTTCCTCGAGGGTATTCTTTTCATATTTGCTGCTTTGGGAATTTGTCCACGATAAAATTTGTAATTTGCATTTTAAAAGTGGTGAAATTTGCTGGTCTGATCTCATCATGCATAAGGGCTATTGACGGACAAAAAAGAAACTTAACAAATTTGCAATTGTGTCCTGAAAGCATCGGAGCCATGTTAGAATATCAATATCTCGAACGTGGCCTACTATGCGCCAAATGGAACGGTTCTTGATTCAATCCTGGTCGTGATCAACATTTTTATATGTGGCAAATAAAATAAGCCAAAGTTTTAATCACACGAATAAGTTAATGCTGCTGCTAGTATCATTTCCTTCTTGTTCATAAATTTAAGAACAACTTTCCTCCTAAATTCGTTTGGATTTGAACAAATTTTAATGTCCCTTGAAAAGAAAACATATTCTATAATATCAGTTCAGTAACTAGAGCATGCAGTTTTCTTCAGTCGTCAAAGCCAAACCAAAATAAAGACTCCAGCCAATCACAAAGGGCACAGACGTTCCAGTAAACCAATCAAAACTTGAAGTAAATCCATGGAGTGGAGCGAAGCGCGGGAAAACGTGTGCTAGCCAATTAAGATTGGTTTTCGTTTTACTTCTGATTGGATGAAAAAGTGGCGCGATTTTTTTTAAGCCAATCGTGTAGTGCGCTTTAATATGGCGGTACATCACGAGTATCCCCTCTTGTTCATGAGTTTTCTTATTCTAATTACTCGTCTGGTTGAAAATTTGTATATCGTATGGAGGAATTAAACGTTAACCATACTTAGAAATTAAATCAATTAACTATGTGAAAATTTGTTATTGCTACTTTTATAGTAGCAAGACTCAAAACTCGACTGGAAGCTCAATATGTTAATTCTCCTCACTGATTGACACATTTTATCATAATGCAAGTTTTGAGAAGTTGGTAGTACATCAAGAAAGTATCCTCAAGTAGATAAACTTCTCTATTCTTTCAACCTGTGTTCAAGACATTGCATACATACTCGAAGGGGAAATTGGAGTTTGATCATTCTTCCCTTCAAATAAGAAATTACTGATTTTATTCAGATCATTATACACCAAGTTAATAATGGTTAAGCTCTGATTCACTAAGCAAAGCTAGAAAAAAAAATCGTTATCAAGCGTATTAAGAAGAAACCGTCCGGCCAAAAATCAGCAGGAAGTTAAGAATAGTTTTTTCCTTGTTGTCATACATATATTTACATACATACCACTGTTGCTTCCTGAAATGGCCTTTTCAGCACCAATGTTATAAACTGTTACAAATTATTTCAAATCTTTACGTTAGATTAAATTTAAATAATTTAAAAAGAGAAATAAATTAATCAATTAACTTACATTAGCCAAGAGATTATGATCCTGTATTAGCTAACTCCCTTAAACTGCTGCTTTTAAATGCATCCAAGCTAATCCTCAAGTCACTGCTCTGACCGTTCCAAATTTTAACACCTGCTACGCAAATCGACGTTGACCAGTTGCTAAGTGACAAAATGGTATATTAAGATTATCTACAGATGGCATCACTCTAGTGCTTACTACCGATCTCTTTTGAAACTGATCACAGAGGTATTTAGGTGCTAAGTTGTTACGTGACATTTATGAACCATAACAGCGTCATGGATCTCTAATCTATCTTCAACACTGAGCCATCCAAGTGTCTTCAGGCCCACACTTACATGGTCATATTTTCTAAGTCTTAGGAATAATCCTTGCTACAAAGTTTTGCACTAATTGAAGCTTATGTGTGTCAGCTTTGAAGATGTTGGCCCATACGAAAGAACAATAAATATGGGTTATTGACCAAGCCTGTTTGGTCAAGATGGCTGGATATTGGCCAAGTTCTTTTTTTGCGAGTTTATGGAGCGAGACCGGGAAATTTTTCTTGCGGGACACGGCGGGCAGTCCCGAACGGGCAAGATAGCTCCATCTTGCCCGCTCGGGTAGCCAATCACAGGGCAAGATTTGATTCATCTTACCCGCTCACGGAGCTAGACATATAGTAAAAGAGCTTAGTGAATACAAAATCTTTTTTATGAGCAATAAAAGTGATTGTCTGAACTAACTGATTAAAACAATAGAGGCTGTTTTAGTAATATGAGTATCATGAAAGACGCTGATCTAGATATATTCTTAGGTCCTTAGAAAAAGTAGTTTGACCTAGCATAGAAATGAAAATCAAAGGTAACTAGCTACTTAAAAGTTGTGGTAGGCCGACAACAAGTAGCTTTGTCTTGTCAGGATTTATGAATGATGAATCTTTAGAACACCATTCGCAGATCTCCGTCAAGTCAGCATTTACATTGGCTGTAGTAGGAGTTCCTCTGTCGAGTTAAAAACTGGAAACGTAACAAATTCAGTAGTTGTAACCTATAGTAGATCGTAGCGTATCCTCCAATCGTTCCAAAGAGGTCAGAATCAAGTGCCACAAAGCAAATATATAATCGTATTGGGATTTCTTTCGTTCAGTGATTGATTTCGATTCGCTTTACTGCTGGGTCCAAGAAGCCTTATTAATGGTCCCATGGCAAGGCAAGGACTGTTGACGACGATGATAACCGAGTAGATAATTTTTTCGTCTTGCAATTTATCTCGATTGACTTTATAAGGGAAAATTACGCACTGATCACATAAAAATTAAGTCAGAGCTCCGATCAAAGCGCCCACATCGCCTTAGCGTATCTTGATTTATGTAAAATGAAATAACTAAGAGAATTGCTACTCACCCCTGGATGGGGTGTTAATCCATCGCAGCCCCCCCCCCCCCCCCCCCCTCTGGCAGATTGGTCCTAACATTGCGTCGCTATTATAACCATTTCTTACGCAGATAGGAAGATATGCGTCTTCCTATCCAGGACCACTACACAAATTATCCCACGGCCCTCCATGAATGTAGGCCGCTCGATCTGGACTTCGACACGCCACTGCATCACCAACTCCTCCCACCAGTAAAACTAAATTTGCATGGTGGTTTGTTTATTCAGACTAACTTTTTGAATTTTATTTCAGGCTGTGGAGGAAACAAAAGAAACATGGACAATAGACTAAGGAGGGAGCAATGAACGATACAATTTGCCAGAATGGTGTTTCAAGTTCTCATTCGTCGAGTTACGGGCATCACGCAAGCATGCCAAACATTCCCACAAAACGGGATGAGCTACATGGCTGCTGTTCGTCGGGTTCACCCAACCAGCCATCTGTACCTTACGAACCTGTGTCTGATCACAGCGCGGAGAAGGAAAACGAGAGATTTCAGTGCAGAGCAGTTCTTCTAAAATTGCTGCAACCGCCTGGTTCTTCAGTGCTGCATGCTCAACATAACAGCTGTTCTTTAGCGTGTCAACAAACAGAAAAGACGTTATTAAAACCCGATTTGTGTGTCTCACACTGTTTGCAACACGTGGGCAGCCAACAGGCTTCTCGAAACTCTGTGGACATAGACAGGGAAGTAAATGAGGAATGGACTCAAAAAACTCGGCAATGCAATGAAAACCTTTCAAGAAAGGACAGCAACAGATCGAGTTTACTTCCTATAACGGTTCGGTGTCAAAGCTGTGAGGCAAGAGTGCGACCATCTTATTCCGAAGAATTACAATCGCGCACAGATCGCTGCCAATATTTTCCAGAAGATCGCCAACAATATTTCAATGGACATGCTTGTTTTCGGAAAAACACTTGCGATACAAAGCGGGCTCCGTATATTGCAGTGCAAATAAATAGGAAAGTACAAAGGAAAGACGAGGAGAGCCCTCAACAGATGTGCCCGCCCACCTGGAGTTACAAGGGTTGCGATTCTTCGATGTGTCAGCTCTCACCTTCTAACCAAACATTAGACAAGAGACATCCAGAAAGGGGTTGTACAGGTGCTAGCAAACGCACTATTTTACAGAACACGGAGAGATTACCAGATCATTTTTGTGCATCAGCTGAAAGTGGAAAAGACTCATTCTACCAAATTGACAAAAGAACTCGTCAGGATCCTTCTCCGAGCATGCAAGAGAAACTGGAAGATCATAAACTGAACTCGTCGTCTTCTTATTCCATGAGTTCACCAGAAAGTAATCGCCCTGACCCTTTTTGTCTCTCGGGCGAATGGAGCTCGCCAGTTGTAAGAACTGCAAATGGGCAGGGACATCACCGTGAGGTCAGTTATACATATTCAAGTCTGATTTAAGCTAGTGCTTTGAGTTATTTTTTGTTCTTTACTATCCACCAAGCATAACGGGGCAGGATCTCGACAATAACTTTTATCTACTTACGGGGCTACACTATTTAAAATTATTTATTGTTTTCTTTTCAAGGAAAGGAACGTTATATTGGAAACAACTTCAGAAAGCGACAACCAAACTGTTCCCCGTAAGTGCACATCTTGTTTTTCATAAACTTCATGGCAGTCTGTTTTTTTAAATCAATTTTCATAATGATGGTGGACAAAGGTTAGGTCATGAGGAACTTTTTCTTTAAAGAATAATTTTTATGTACCTAACAATATTGAGAGAGGTGTTGTGTTTCTTTGTGCGCAAAAGAAATATTAGTTGATCCGTAATAAGAGTTCGAAATGATTGTTGTTTTAGCTGGCATCGTGGGCAGCGCTATTTTTGCAGTGAGCCTTAACTGACATTTAAATTTTTGACCAAGTTTTAAGCTTAAGTATCAGGTAGACTAAATTAGCCCAACCGCATTAAGTCGCAACCTCTGTTTTGTTACAAGGAAGCAGATTTTTTTTTTGTAAGTCACTGGCCTCTAAATGGGATAACTGAATTGTCAATATTTGTCTTTCAACCTTCAATGTTTGTATTGAAAAGCTTTCTTAAAATTTGCTTCTTTCATAACACAATGCAATACCCTAAGTTTTACTGCATTGTATGTCAATCAACACCAACGATCGAAATGGCGAATTCGGAGCACTTTGACGGTTTCAATTGCATTCAAAGGCGACAATGCACGAGCCTCGGCTGATTTCCAATTTTTATGATCTTCATTCTGATATCTCTGATGACCGAAGGTATTTTCATTTAATGTGCATGGCACTTACTCTTGAAAAAGACTAACTGTTTTTTGTAGCACGGATTATTCGATCCAAATATACTGTCGCTTGGAAAGCCATATAAACTGCCGTAATTTTTTTAGCTTCTGAAATGTTATGTACACAATAGCTTTTCCACTAAGATTGCTTTGTTGTGATATATTCAATTGTTGGCGCTGATTGTAGCTTTGCTTTCATTATGCATTCATCTTAGAACTGTGATGTACTATTCGTTTTCATAGATTCTCCAAATGAAAGCTCGCCCGTGATAGAGAACCAGAGTGACGAGTGCACCCCGGTTATTGTACAATGCTACAGTCTTTCAACTGCAAGTCCTACTTTTAAACGTTCATCGATGAGCGATTCCCAGTTCATGAATAGACAGAAACAAGACGCAAGTGTCAACATTCGCAACGATGAAGTGCCAACGGTACCAGTGAGTCATTCTCCGCGCAGTTCATACCAACAGCATTCTCCAAGAAGCCTGAAATCTGCCAGCCGTGTGCAAAATAACGAAGAGTTTGAGTACGATTCACCGGCTCCCAGTCCGAGAAACATGGCAAATCTGCATAGCCACAATTTCCCAACACAACCAAACCACACGGCAGACGAATCATCAACTTTCAAGCTTGGTGTTGGTGATGAAGAAAACCAAACTCGCAGCGCCGTGTTACCAGGACCGTTCCACAAAAGTAGCGCCATTCCTGCAGGAATTCCTTGTCTAAATTGCCAAGCAGGTCAGCATGCGTCGAGGCGACATCATTATCTTTACAACGACCCGTGGACCGAGCCACACGTACGTTCCTCACAGAGTGTTTCCCACCAAAAGAATCGTTGTCCACCGGACTTGCACGTTGGTCATGAATCAGGGGGTACGTTTCCCAACTGGCACACCAGACAAGTTCCAAACGAGAGTAGGCCGACCTTAAAAATTCACGACTACTACGAGGAGAGACGAATTCTAGTTGGGAAGGTTTATCAAGACATTCCTGACTCAGTAGAGAGTCCTCACCGTAATCGGACGTCGACCTCTCCACATGTCCGTATGAGACAATTGTACCAAAATGATCGCTGCCAGAGTCCTAGAGAAAGCGCTGAGATATTCCATGCACAAGCTGGGGAGGAAAGCTCCACACAAATTTGCGCTCGTCAACGGGAAATTGCTGTTGGAAGTAGAAAGCGAAAAAGCCGACAACCACGTCCTCAAAGAGTAAACACAAACGACCCCGCTTTGACAAGAAAACAATATCAGCACCCAATTCAACATGCTGACGGTCGACAAGAAGTGTCCTTTAGCCACAACAATTTCCATCATCATGCAAGTTCTCCTTTCCAACCCGACGCATCATTGTCTAAAGAGGCACATCGCAAAGGAAGAAAAGACGTTGAAGTTTGTGGTAATGAGAGTGAGAGATGCTCATTTGAACCTATCCATGAGACCACAGAACAACATGAGTGGTTAACAAGGCGCAATGATCGTGTTTTGGAGAGCAACTCAGCAAGACCAAACTTTTGCAGAAATGGAATTCGTTCAGAAACGTTCTCACCATGGCGTCCCTTATTTCATGATAAAAGAGCCAATAAATTCCGCACTGTGGACAGGAGTGAACAATTTTTTGTGTACCCAAGAGGCCCAGTTCCATCATCTTATGCACCTGTTGACAGGCACGGCCGGGCAAATCACGGTCCACATGAATATCAAATGAATTCATATTACCAAACTAGGACCCCGCACCAGTACTTTGCATATTCAAATGGAGATGTCATGGAGCATCCCTTTGACTCAAGCCCAGATGGGAATGCTGCAACTGAACGGTATCAGCACGTTCCCACAGGGAAGAGAACTCCAGAAAACCGCATTGCAACCGGGTCTCGTTATGACAGTACTCAGAAGAGTTATTCGCCCCGAATCCTAGCGGGCTACTCTGGCCCACCAGAACGAAGTATGCCCACTGACGGAAGTGCGACTTCGCACTTTGAAAGAAATTCCGAGTCTTCGTGGAATGTTCGAGGGGTTCCTGTTCATGGTGAACACCGGGGCAACAGCCATTTCTATCATGCTCTTCCATCGAGGAGTAAATCGCCACGCATCAGCTCGGAAGAACAATCATCACTACCTAATGACCACGGATGTGTCTCCAGCACCACCGTGGACGACGGGGCTGACCTTCACGGCAGTGATGACGGCGACAGACCATTCCAGGCCGTACAAGCCTCTGCCACCACAGATGGAACAGATAGACCAGCGAAAGAGCAAGAGAACCGAGATTTGTTTCTGCGCACAGGAGAAGTGTGGGCAAACCACGTGACACCTACCGTAAAGGAAAGAAAATTCGTTTGCCGATACTGCAGCAAAAAATTCGCGCACTTCTCCACTCTTCAAAATCACCTCCGGACACACACAGGTGACAAGCCTTTTCAGTGCAAGTTTTGCAGCCGCAGATTTGCCCAATCGGGAGTCTTAAAGGCACACCTACGAACACACACGGGTGATAAACCATTCGCTTGCATGTACTGCGGAAAGGTGTTTGCTCAGAGCACAACGTTAACAAACCATCTCAGAACTCACACTGGCCAAAAGCCGTACGTCTGCCAGTTTTGCGGTAAATCGTTCTCCCAGCCGTCTACGCTCAGAAAACACGAACTCTCCCACACCAAAGAAAGACCGTATCCATGTAAGTTCTGTGGAAAAGCGTTCGCCCAACAGTCAACCCTGACCAATCATTTGCGCTCTCATACGGGTCAACGGCCTTACAAGTGCCACTTCTGCGACAAGAGCTTTGCCCAGCTGAGTACGTTGGATCGTCATCTAAGACTCCACTCCAGCGTGAGTCTCAAGCCCTATCAATGCCGACATTGCAGTAAAAGTTTCAGCTACTTCTCAAATTTATCGTCTCACATGCAGAATCACCAACAAGAACAAGGTGATACTTAAGATATGTTTCCGTTTCGATAGTTTTGTTCCTGATTGCTGTCACTTACGACCCGTGATTTGGAGCTAGCAAGCATTTCAAAAATGCTTTCTCTATTATTTTAGTCAGTCTACAGGCTCAACGCGCTAAATGGAGCTATTTAGTTAACCGTAAATAATATCTTAGGGAACATTACCATTGTCACTCCTATTATTTTTTATTGTGAGTCATTTTCCAATTCTCTTTCACCCTTAGAGAGGGTGCAAGGTATGAAGACGACGTCGGCAAAATGCGACTGAAATCGAGCGTTATTGCTGAGCACATGTTCTAGTACAGTATTTAAACTTTTTGTTCTGTTCGCAGTTAAGTCTCGTTAGCACCCAATATCGAATTCTATTGAGTCCATTTGTATCAATCATTGTGAGTGCTCAACAATGCTTGCGGCTTTGAAAATATTGTTTTCATTCCGCGCGAGATTCAACTCTAGGTACTAAATCGTGTGAGGGACAGATGAAAAATATTTTACACTCCTCATTTAATGTTTCTAAGAAAAAAAGCATGGGTTATTTATTGACTTGTTACATCCAAGACTACATAGGAACATTAGGGGTTTTTCATGTCAGTTTGCCTAGGGTTGTAGCTAACTAGGAAAATGAGAGATGTAAGTATATCGCATTGGTTGATTAGAAAAATGATTGTGTCGAGTCCGTCAAATAGAAATTTGGATAAAATGTGATAGTGTTACAAGTATCGCGCGTCAAAATTAAACTCAAAACTCACGAATGTTGTTCTTTGAGAACAGTATGAGAAAGAAAATTCAAAAATCGCTTTGAAAGGACAAGCAGTATTAGCGAAAATGATTATCCAATTCTGAGCGCAGTTGTTCGAAAGCCGATTGGCGCCAATCTTTCGGCGAGGGTTAAATTCCTTCGAAGTTTTAGTTTCTTTTTTAGTAAACTTTTTTAGTTTTCACTGCTCATGTTTCATGAGTCAAAAATAAAATAAAAAACATGAACCCTCGACTTCACTACAAATTTATACTTTTTTTTAATCAAAATTCACGTGAATCTGTGAGTTAATTAGCTCTATTATGCTTTAAACAACCTGGTCCTGAAGCTGCGAATTTGCGAAATTTAATCGCAAAATAGAAATTTATATTGTGGGAGAAACTTTTGTAAGTTTTCCAAAAAATATATTTGTAGATTTATGTAGCTTATCGGGGAATAGACTCCGCGATTTAATTTTAGATTTGTGTGTACTTTCTGTCAAGGTTAAGCGCTTGCGTTTTGAATGTAAGTCGCTTAGACCCCAGTCTTATAGTTGAAAAATCTCTGAAAAAATCGATCACGTAACGTTGAAAACGTTGCAGTTAGGTGACACTGAATTATTGCCCTAAGTTATGAAACTACCCAGAAAAAAATACTGCAATATGATAAGGTTTTTTAAAAAATCGGGAAAAGATAACTTTATAATAAGGCGAAAAAAGCATTTGCTCCGTATAAGTCGCTTGCGATGATATCACCTTTGCATTGAATTTCCGAATGCTCTCGAAGATTTTGCTTAGTTTTAGCAAGTTGATTGCGTCATCAAGTAATGAGAAGAATGCAACGAATTAAATTCGTTACTTATTGAAAGAAATGTATTCATAAAGCTGAACTGCGAGCAGCCTCTCTTGTGTTCGAAATTCCTCGGGAAAGAAGCCAAAGCAAAAAAGCGATCGACTTGCGGCCAGGAGCTAGTCTGTTCAGATTTTTTTTATGCTGCGTTCTTCCGCGCGGATTTTTAGACAAAGGAGAGACTGCTCGTAGTCTATTATTAAACAGTCTTGATGCGGACTATAAAATAGATTTGCTAAAGAATGCATGTATTTTTAGAAAGGCATTTATTTTAGATGGTAGAGTTTATGCGACTGAAATCGAGCGTTATTGCTGAGCACATGTTCTAGTACAGTATTTAAACTTTTTGTTCTGTTCGCAGTTAAGTCTCGTTAGCAAAGGAGAGACTGCTCGTAGTCTATTATTAAACAGTCTTGATGCGGACTATAAAATAGATTTGCTAAAGAAAGTATGTATTTTTAGAAAGGCATTTATTTTAGATAGTAGAGTTTATGTAGCATCCTCAAATATACTATATTGTAAGTTGCTGTTCACAGTGTCTATAAGCCCTCCAGTGGGTTGTGGTCGTAAGTTTTAATTCACGCCTGAGCAGACATATTGTTCAGCTCTATTTTATACTGAAAAGTTACTGTGCACAACCGAACCATGACCACTTGGCGTTTTTTTGTACATTATTTTAAGTGATTAAAGAATAAGGGCTCTTCATATTAACTAGAGTATTAAGCGTTTTTACACTGTGAAAACGCCAATCTTGAAGACTCTGTGAAGAGCTTCTATTCTTAGTCACCAAAAAAGTGTCCATTTTTTCAGTTCCACTTTTGACAAAAAGAAATGACACCATCTGTAAAGGTTCATTCAGTTCCAACGAACGAACTCAAAATAAAAAATGCTAACACTGCAGTTGCGCTAAGGTGTTCTTTGATTGACCCTCTTCCTTGTTTAAAAGGGGTGGGGTATGTGATGGGTGCGTAGGGCGTTGGCCGTGCAATCACGCTGAGATACTTTACACTTGCAAAGGCCTTTGCAGAGGTGGATCCAGTTGTGATAAGGACAAAGAGGAGAGGGAGAGGACTAAAGATGTGATCGTGGCTTTTCTTGCTTAAAAAGAATGGACCAGGGCTGGGGCAAACGGACGGGAACTGTCTCTCTCCCCAGCTAAGTGACTGTCTTTAATTCCCAACGTCGAGTTATTGCTGAATCATCTTCCATGATTGCCATAAATTTTCTGTTTAATTTTGTAATATGTTGACAAAAGAGAATTAAGGGTGAAAACTTTAATCCCCATGTAGGCCATATTCCAAAGTAATTCTTCTGAAGTTTATTTAGCCGTGTAAATCGCATTCAGTGAGAGTTTCAAACAAGAATCGTCAGATTTAATTCAAAATCCACTGCAGAAAAAGAAAACCTCTCTCATTGCGCGGGCAAAACATTTGCCCGTGAAATCAACGCACGGATTTCTTGACTCAAAGTGAAAAGAGGCTTTGAATAAAATATTGAGCGTTTGTTTTTGGGGCCTAATTCGATAGAGATGTCAAAACTTTCCGGCCAAAACTAAACTCCTCGCATAACCGTAACTATAAACATCCCTCTGGAATTTTGGTCGAGTCTGGGCACGGTAAATACCTAATCGTACTTCTTTTTTTAGGCTTAAGCGATCGTTTGGTTTCGTCATAGGTATACAAGCATACGCACGTACGCATGCGCTGAATTGATAATTGCATTATTTTCGGTACCATATCTCCTCGATACAGTAAAACAAAGCACTTATGCTTATGCTTACAGCAGCGCGTTCTCACTTGACAAAAGCATAATCACAGGCACTAGAAGAAGAAAGAAATTCTGCTTGTGTTATGCGCGTCCTCCCTACCGTTATGCTTACGCTTGTGCTTATATTATGTCGTAGTGAAAACGCGGCTTTAGCCGATTAACATCCGTGTTAGGCCTTGACTTAGGGGTAGGATAATCGAGAAGCTTGTAGGAAATAATTCCCTTGCGCATGGACTTTTCCTCTGGGATGGGTAAGGGGAATGATGGTAATCTCGAGCCCAGTCACGGTCTCTTGCTCGGTCAGTAACCCAACCGCTGACCAAGCCTGATAGACTCTGGACTCGAGATTGTCTGTCATATTACATAATAAGTGCTAAGATTGTTTGCAAGTAACGCCGCTGGCCATATGACAATATTGCAGGACTGGTTGTTTGGTATCGCAATATAAATACGAACTTGCCTGGATGAATCAGTCATACAGATTCCGTTGATTTACGCATGACCAGTGGACTTTCGAGTTTATCAGGAAAACTGTTTACTTAAGATACCTTCTTATTTAAGATTCCGTAAAAAGGCCTCTTGACTCCACTAACAAAGGTTTTTTATCATATTTCTGACGGTTGTTTGAAGCGAGAGCCGAAAAGTCATAAACAGTCACAAGTGCCCGTAATAATAGGTTGACAATTTAGGAATAAAGTAAGTTAAAACCTCTCTTAATGATGAATTCGTTTAAATGTAGTTTTATTATAATCCCCCATTTAAGCTGTCAAAAAACTGCCTGATGGCTGGCATCAAGGAATAATTTTATTTGTTTTTCTTCCATTAATTTGGCTTTGTTTTAAAGTAAGGAAAAGAGACAACGTTTTTAGAACATGTACAAAGAATTGTTCTCAAACCACTGGGATTGAAAATCTTACGAACTTACTTGTAAATGAATCGACAAACAAGATAGCCTTAAGGGATTATTTCTTATTCGCCGGTCTAATCCAAGAAAACGCTAATCTCCCATTGTAATTGCACTCGAAATATCTGTCATTTTCCGCCAACAAATAGTGTAGTTGGAAAAGACAGGTGATTGTATGTAAATGTTTGTAATCTTTCAGCGGTGCCTGAGTACTTCACCGCTTTCGAAAAGCAGAGCAATTGAAGATCGTCAAGAATCAATAGCTATCAAATTATCATGATGGAAGATATGTGCATAATATTAAGGCCTCTTCGCAAATTGACAGTCTCTTAATTGCGAACTGGAACTCCTCCAACGTTTTTGACAAAGTGTTTGAACTCAGCGTTCAAATGGGTTGCACAAGCTCGCACAGCGTTCAAAATTCAATGATTACATGTCCGTTTGTGGCGATCGAGAAAACTGAAATTCCTTTAACAGCTGAACAAATACGAATGGTGCAAGAAACCTGGGAGATTATTGAACCGCACAAGAAAGAGATCGGCGTCAATGTCTTCATAAGGTAAAAGCGTATTATTAGATGAAATTATGATTAGATCGTTCTATGACGAAGTGGTCTAAACAACCGAAATTTAAAGGGATCTATTTGAACGCCAAACCGTGTTTTTTGTTTTGCATTTGCTTTTGACTCGTCGGTTAACGGTTAAGAGCCGTCTTAATTTCTCAAAATTCACTTCATTTTATGACTATGGTGTGAATTTGTTTGCGATTTGCTGACATATTCATGCTCAATGGTCAGATTATACCATCGATTTCTAAATTATTCAGATATATATCTTTTTTTCTTTTGTACATCGGCCAAAACTGCCATTTTAGAGATTTTTGTAGAAGCGTTGGGTCTAGCTAAGCAAGGAAGAAAGCTGTATTTTTCAGTACAGGAAATTGCAAATCTTTAGATAAAAGTTAGAATAGAAAAGTAAGTTTATCACGTTACAAAATAGGACGAATGACTTGCCAAATAACAATCAAAACCAGTAAAAGTAGAATTATAAGACTGGCGGATCCATTCGAACCCCCTTATTACAACCGCTAAGTTATCTTAACAATATCAGTGACGTGACTTCGTCAAACAGAAACGTAATCAACATAAAAAAAACCATCATTGTCTCAGACTTACATCCAGCCAAGTTCTGACGCCCAACAAAGTTCGGAAAGAAATGTGTCGAATATATTACACTCCGAACACGTAGGTTCACTAGCTTAGTTAAATCCACCCATAATAAAAACAAAATGCAGCATTATTTTCATGGATCAGGTGTGAAAAGAAGCAAATTTCTTCCTGTGTTTGTACTTCATTATCGCAATGATCTCAACTTGCAAGCTACTTTAAAGGCTTGACTGGAGGGAGAGTTCAAGCAATGCGCACTCAGTTAAATTCAAGTTAACATGTAATTTGTCTGGACAGAAAGTAAAGGTTTCATATAAAAATTAAAAAAAATCATTTCGGCAATAATTGTAAATAAACGCTATATGCGATAGGATTAATTACAATTATATTATTCAAGTACCTGTGTAAGGTTTCACAGCAGCTAACAGTAAACACTTATTTTCAAAGCTCTTTGTAATAGTCACTATATTTCAAATCAATTTCCCGACATACGAAATTACTTTCAAAATGAAAGAAATAGTATTTTGCTTTGTAAAAAATCAATTTTACCGTAACTGTCTAATTTCTCGCGCGCTGATTGGCTCATTTTTTATCATCAATAAGAGTACAGACGGATACATTTAATTTTATGCTGGTTGTAACCCTGCAATGGTCTAGCATCCCAGCCAGGGGGAAGTAGAAATATTCCTAGTCGTTTCATGCTACAGAAACCGGGATAAGCTCTGGCCTGATGTGCCACGTGGTTCGTATGCAAACTTTACCTTTAGCTAGCCTTCATTGAGTCTGGATTAAAATGAACTTTGGCTACTTTTGTTTCATTTTCTTTGCAGATTTCTGTCGATGAATCCTAAATTAAAGTCCAGCTTTAGTAGCTTTAAAAATATCTCAGTTGATGATATCAACAAAAGCAATGATCATCCCAGACGATTAATGGCTGCCATCGAAAACTCTGTGTCCTCTCTCGACGATCCGGAAACCTTTGCAGGTTACGTGCTGGAGCTGGGAAGAAGACACGCCAGAGTCAAGTTCAAACTTTCCAAGTCTCACGTAAGAATTTAGTAGCGCAGTGAAATCTCGATTTTTCAAACTCTCGATTTTCGAATCTCCCAAGGGCGCGGCATGCATTTTTCGTTGAATGCGCAACAAAGATAAAGATAATCGAACGACGAAGGTGCGAGCCCATAGGGGGTTTTGGGGCAGGCCCCTCAATAAAGCTTTATTGTTAGTGGTTGGAAATGCCATTTCCCACGTTTCCAAGGAAGTTTCATAAGTCAAGACATGAAAAAACTTTAAGTATTTAGTACTTGAACTTGTGCTGTTTATATGTCAAAGTTTAATCTGAGCAGGTTTATTAGGAGAGATAAGAGACTGTCAAACCAACCGATTTGATTATTGAAGACGCCTTTCGCTTTTGGCCGTTTCCTTCTCTTTAGTTAAACACTGTAATTTTACTCTTGATTTCTTGATTTTTCAAACCAATTTTTGTTACCCTTGGAGGTTCGAAAAAGCGCACACAAGAGTCCAATCGTGACAGTGTTCCCATTCTTCCTAGATTAACTCGGAACGAAGCAAAAATCAAATACTCCTCTTTATTCCTTTTTTGCAGTTCACTGATTTAAGAAAAGCTTTTATTTGTTCCATTAAAGAATCCCTCACTTCTTGCTGGAGATCTGAAGTAGAGGAAAGCTGGGTACTACTCTTCGACTTCATGACTGTCATCATGGTGAAAGGTTTCAATTCCAAGTGTTGAGACACGTTCTGGGCAAATAGCTGAACATTCTCCAGTTATATACAAATCATAAGTTACAGTGTCACTGTACATATTAGCCTGAGGATACAGGCATCTCTTTACCGTCATACAATCCTCCTCACCTTGTAAATGGCCAACCTCCCACCAGATGGGAGTTTTTTTTTTAACAAGTTTCTGTTCGAATTACACCACCGACTGGCAAACACTATTCACTTGACTCTGAAGATGACTTCCGCTTAGGTTGTCGAAACGCACGGGTCGAAACGTCAGTCAGTTCTTTTCAGGCTCACTCGGACGATCACACTACACGAATTACAATATTTGTTTGCTTATTTTAGTGTCCCCAATTAGTACAGCAGTGCTAAACACCTCGACAAATGTAATTTTTATGTTTTAAAGCTCTATTTGACCTGG
The DNA here is from genome assembly GCF_042242905.1 of Orbicella faveolata. Taxonomy (NCBI): domain Eukaryota; kingdom Metazoa; phylum Cnidaria; class Anthozoa; order Scleractinia; family Merulinidae; genus Orbicella; species Orbicella faveolata. The sequence goes on from NW_028301539.1 coordinate 32,254,275, forward strand.
CAAATTTCATACTACGTACGTCTCTGAAGACCTGTGACTGGATCAGTTTTTGCGCGCACCGAAATGTCAAATAACCGTCACCAGCATCAAGAGAATATTCTGATTAGGAAATCGCAGGTGTTTTGGGGAATTTTTACGTGTGGGAGCAGAGGAATCTATTTACTTATGATCCTGTCAGTCAGAACCAAGATAAAGTTGCTGGTAGATCCTACAATACCTTACTTTGTATGTAACAACTTAAAAAAATTACAGGAATCTACTACATTCAAACAAGATGTTATTTTGTGCGCAACTTTGCAAATTCGCAACGCAGTGTTCAAATAGACCCTTTTCATAAATGGCTGCCGATTTAAAATTCTGTTGTATGCATTTAAATTAGCCTCACTAAACTCGTTTGGGGGTAAAAATTCTTTTGAATTATCAACTCAAAAACGAGGTTAGTCAGGCTAATTTTAATACTTACAAAAGAATTTATAATTGGCAGCCATTTCTTAAAAGGGTCTATTTTGATTGGCAGTTTCATCTAGAAACTTGCAAATGTAACTCCACTTGACAAGATTAGTCTGAGTTTTGACATGTTCCACCGGCAAAGAACACGTCGCTAAATAAATTGCTTCCAATTAAGTTGACCGGAGAATAGCTAACTTTCCGTTTGAGTGTAAATGCAAATTAAGACCTGAAATATTTTTCATTACGTGTCTGAGTATTGCGTCGAAATGGGTTGCACGAATTCGCACTTCGTTCAAAATTCAATGACTGTATACCCGTTTGTGGCGATCGAAAAAACTGTAATTCCTTTAACAGCTGAACAAATACGAATGGTGCGAGAAACCTGGGAGATTATCGAACCGCACAAGAAACAATTTGGAGTAGATGTCTTTATGCGGTAAGAACTTCTTACTGTAGACTTTCATTTCGTATTTAGGATAATTAACTATATTGCCAGCACATGTTGAAACTTGAAAGAGCTGGAAGAAAGTGTTTTACTTCACAAAATAACCTTCAAATCGAAGAAGCTTTTTTTCTGACGTACAAATAAAAAACTCACAGAGGTGAAAAAAGGCTAATAATAAACCAAAAATGTAAATGGAGGTTTCACCTCCTTACCAGAGAGGAACTGCTTTACTGAACTATACACTGCCCGAAAATCTTCATTTTCCGTACTTTGCCTCAGTTTTACAATTTTGGTTTTATTGATTTTGATTGTAACTCGGCAAGTCGTTCAAACGCACACATGAAAACGGAACTTTATTTCTCCGGTTAGGTCTTCTGTTCACACTAATCCGTCACGAAAACGGAACTTTTCGAAAACGCTCTTCAAACTGGAGGAATTTAAAAACGCCGGCTTTGCGTTTTGACGTGGACGAAAAAAAAAAAAAAGAAAAATTGAAAACGCAGCTTTTCAAAAACGACGAGGTTGCAATAATCATGATATTTTCCTTCCGAGTTTTACCCAAATATAAATCCAGGATGACCAGTGATTGTTGCGTTTTTAAGTTTCCCTGGCGTCGCGTGGATATAAAACATTTGATGCGTTTTCAGAGTGAAACCTCCGTTTTTCAAATTCCTCCGGCGTAGTATTGTGCAAGCGGCCTAAGAAGTGCGCCACGGGCGAAAAAGACATTATACAAATTAAATTTATGACGTTTATTCATTTCTGAGTATCATATACCTTATTTTCTGCACGTAGTTTAAACCTATCATTTTTTAGCTACGAATTAAAGAACATTTGCTAGAATAATCTTATGTGGATGTTTTAAGAGATGATATAATTTGTTACAAGTAGTTTCGATCCGATGGAAAACCAGGTTTTAGTATCTTAAGTGAATTGAACCTCTGTAGCCTGAAATGCAAAATGGCAACTATAATTGCCAGGTAAGACATCCGTAAAAGGAACATCAGTCAAATTGTTGATAGAACACATGTTTTTGTATTGTCAATTACTGGTAGATGCAACACGTACTCAAACAATGTGCGTTGGTGTACAACAGACGTGAAGTTTCAAAAAGATCAACTTAGATCAAAGTGAACTTGATTAGAACCTAAGCTAAAGTGTACATTTTGTTAGCATCATGTAGATTAAACAATTATTCCACGAGCGCCCGTTGGATATGAGATGATAGAAAGCCAACGAGCCGAGTTGGCTGAGCAGAAAAATTGTGTTTCTAAAAACGCCCCCAAAATATTGAAAACTAAAATGAAATAAAAATAAAAACGGCCCCCAAAAATTACGCGTACGCTTACCATATTTGTAGAGCGCGGTATAATTGCGTTAACCAATGATCCAGTTTTTAATAATTGCTCATACAGTGAAACCTCAATTAAGCGGACAACCTCGGAACCTTCCCAAGTGTCCGCTTATTAGAGGGTGTCCGCTTAATAAAGGCATACAACAATTGCGCAATGTTTGTTAACAATTAACATTCAACGGCTCCTCTGTACTGTAATAAAGTTCCAGGTTGTTAACGAAGCTATCCAGAGTTCAAGTTCATCAGCTTTCATTGCCAACTTTAATTTGTTTGTAATGATGCCCTTTCCATACAGCAACGATAACACGGGTACATTTAATCGACTATTTCAAGGACGTAATCCAATGCCACATTGTCAATTCAGTCCGGTGTCCGCTTAATAGCGGTTTTTAACGATAGAAATTAGCCAAATACAATTTATTTTAGTGTCCGCGTCCGCTTAATAGAGGTGTCCGCTGAATAGGAGTTCGTTATAGAGGAAAATACAACACGTTAATTTCGGGACCAGGCTAAGTGTCTGAAGTGTCCGCTTAATAGAGGGTGTCCGCTTAATAGGGGGTCCGCTTAATAGAAATTTCACTGTATACCGACCACGTGATCGCAAGAAACGGAGGCCCTGAGGAGAGCAGGCGACAATTCCAGTTAGCCATTGACACATGACCATAAATCAACCGATGGCCGCACGCGTTAGATTCAACTAAAAAGTACAACCGTATGACAAACAAAAACCCCTCGGAACAAGTAATTAAGTGTGTAATACATAACGACTTTCGCATTGGATATAAATGGGTCATGGCGACAGTTAGGGCAAAGAGTTAATGTTGCGAGAATTAGTTATTTCGTGATGGACTAACACTGGATCCAGGGAGAGTAAAAATTTTCCAATCTGCTACATGGTGCACATGTTACAGAACTGAAACCAGAAACTGGGGTTATTAGGCTCTGTGGGCCAGGCGAGGTCCGAGTGCGAGTTTGTCTTAAGTCAGGCCCGGAAAACAACACAGTATGGTAGGTTTTAAATGGCAAGCTCATTCACGCCCTCATTTAAGGATCCCTTTTATCAACCCCACGACTTTTTTGCTGGCCGAAAGGATCACCGACTCAAGGGAAGAGAATTGTATTGAATCTCGAATTACAATGCGACGACTCGAAACGGCCCACCTGGAAGAAAACTAACCAATCAAAACTTAAACTGAAAAAAGTTGACTGGTAGCTTCTCTTGAACGCAAGTAACGGTCTGTTTGACGTGAAAACACAAACGCTACCGACTCCTCTGCGTTATTTACACTCTAAGGGATTCAGTCCTTGAATTGACGGCGAATTATCATATTTATAAATCTCGCACCATTAATTTAGCTGAAAAAGTCGTTTTGCGACAACTAAATCGAAGGCATTAAAAAGCGTACAAAATTTAGGATCCAAACTAACCAATCGAGAAATGGTAAAGTTTCCTGAGAGGTCCGTAACACCTCCCAATTTCTTGGGTTTTCAATTTTGTTATGATCCATTGTTCATATTCTTCAAGGTTATTGGTTTATTTAAGGAAAAGATTACTTTCCTTTGTTCTCAAGTAACGTTCCGATTGCTTAACTCTTTTCCAAGTGGCCTGGTTCGAATAGTCGCACGGTGAAATTTGTTTCATCTTCTTTATAGATTCCTCTCGATGAATCCTAATTTAAAACCTCGCTTCACCGAATTTAGAGGCATTATAGTAACCGACGTAAATAGAAGCAATTGTCACGCCAGAATAGTGATGACTGCCATCGAAAACGTGGTGTCCTCCCTGGACGACCCAGAGACCTTGGCGAGTTACATGTTGGAGATAGGAAAAAGACACGCCAGGCTCAACTTCAAACCTTCGAAGTCTCACGTAAGAATTTTTGACCCTGACGTTTCGTACCCAGACGTTTCGTACCCATTTTCCCTCGGTTCGTACCCAGCCCTCTACACCCCAAATCATCGTCCATTTAGCTGGGGCGGGATTGTATATCAAACGACACTAAATTAAATTGTCAACCATGGTGGTGCCGAAAGATCTTTTCCTGATTGTCCCATGCCCGTGACAAGCTAATTGTTGGCCTAAATCATGTAATATAAAAATGACTGGTACACGTTAGTTGTTGAGAGCGTCCATAGATAGTGACAAAACGACAAGAGGGGACTTTTATTTCCAATCTTTTTTAAGAACGCGAGACTGCTGACTCTTAGGAACCATCTAGTCACTTTCGTTGTGTTTCATCTCTTATGATAATCTCTATATCAGAAGGAAAAAGCAAAAATTGAAAATAAAGTCTAAAACTACGAATGATCAGACTCCGGAGTACCCGAAAGGCTTATTAAAACCTTTCAGCACGGACTCCGGACTCAGGAATATTGAAAACAAATTAGCTCTGCCCAAGCCCCGTACCGATTTTTTTGAAACGTAGTTTCTGCTACAGGGGAGCACACTCGTGGAATAGCCTTCCGCCTAACGTTAGAGCCATTAGAGATAAATCCCCAACTGTCCTCCTCGTACTCCCACACGGCAAACATGTAAATAGTTGTTTTTCTTATCTCAGTCTTGTAACTGACGTTTCTATCGTGTTTAAATAAAGTGTATGTATGTATGTACGCTGTGACCCCGGGAGGGGGATGGGGGGGGGGGGGGGGGGACTCCCACATAAAAAAGACAGGGGTGCTCGTCGTACCTTTTAAGGGTTAAGAAAGCGGTTTTGGTACCTGTCAGGGTGTTCAGCCTCAAAAGGTCCACAGCGGGGGCCGAAAAAATACCCCAGGAAATATTTGAAACTCAACTAACTTTTACTTTTGTCTCAGAATTGGTACCTCTTAGGGTAAAAAAAATTTCAAGCCACGCCCACAATAAAGGATCTTGGTACCTCGTAGGGGTTTTTTCAAAATTTCTGACGAGCACCCCCGTCCTTTCTTTATGGGAATGCTCCCGCGGGGCTGTGATCAACTTCCCTCTTCGGTCTTGTTATGCTCGGAGGAATAATTTCATCGTTTTGTCCGGATGTAAGTGTTTTTAATATTCTCATTTTTTCCCTTTTCGCAGCTTACTGATTTAAGAAATGCGTTCATTTTCACCGTTAAAGGACTCCTCACGTCTCGCTGGAAATCAGAGGTAGAGGAGAGCTGGGTACTGCTGTTCGACTTCATGGCCGGCATCATGATAAAAGGCTACACTGACAAGTATTAAGACGCGTGCGCAGTAAAACCACCCGTTAATTCTCCAGTTGTGTCCTTCAATTTAAGGAGCTAGGAAATTATGATAAATTAAGTCGATTTCTCGAGTACAAAAACTAAGCTTTACATTGAACAAAACCCCCAAAAATTCTAAGATGGAAACATCTCCCCCGGAAAACCCCGGGGGACTTTCACATAAAAAGGATGGGGGTGCTCGTCATACCAAAGCGGTTTTGCTATCTATTAGGGTGTTAAGCCTCAAAAGGTCCACAGCAGCAGCTCTTGCAGTACCTTCTAGGGTATTGACAGGATATAGTGTTTTGTTTTAGAATTGGTACGTCTTAGGGGTGAAAAACCTGTCCCTTTTATATGGGATTCCACTCCCTGGGGGGAGAAACACTAAGAAGTCTAAACAGTGAGCAATGCAAGGATGGTTATGATTGACCATGACTTTGGAAGATCGAGGAGCTCCTCATAGGACTCCTTACTAGCCTGTGAACAGGCTCCGGATGGAGGGGTCTGACTGCGGTTGGAAGGGTCATGAAGGAACTGGGTGAGAGTGAAGTGGCTGAGGAGGGAATGATGTGGGGGCTGGGGCATATCCCCTCCTCTTTCTCCTCTCCTCTTTCTTCCCGCTTTCTCTTCGCCCCACCCTTGACTAGAGAGCCTTTTCAGAGTCTACTTTTGTACGCAAGAGTAGTAAAAATTATTGTCAGCTATATACATGCGAATGAGGGCACTAAGAAATTAATTATTTTATTTCACATTCATCCACAAGAAATTAAAAAGTGTTCACTTTATGGTGCGGCTTAATTAAATACAATAAATAAAATGATTTGACCAACTGGAAGAGTACACACTGAAGTACAGTATAACCCAAAACAAAGATTATGACAAAACTTGAAGATATTAAATTGACCTAAAAATTTCTTTTTATCCTCTGCTGTGTTTTCAGATCATTTGAATCAGTTGAATAAATAAAAGGAAAACCTGGCACTATTTACAAACAGTGTATTGTATGTTACTTTTTTGTTCTGCCTATGAAGAAATATATTTCAAGCCTGGTCCATTAAGTCTAAGAGCTCATCACCCTTTTCACCTACAAAGAAGATAAACAAAATACAGTTGTAAAATTTACAACTTTTCTGGCTATCAATATTTTAAAAACACAAGCTTAAGACTGCTTAAATTGTGGTCCTCAATGGGTGAAATGATGAAAGAAATGCTAAAAATTCTAAAATGTATAAATATAGTGTTAGAAATTTTAGTGCCTCTTTCATCAATTTCACCTGTTGAAAGCTGCAGCCTAGGCAGTTGAAAGCTTGTATCTTTAAAATACTTTTAGCCAGAGAACGTTTCTAATTGTATTATGAATCATCCTGGCTGCAGTTCTTCAATATTTTCAGAACAAAAACATTTCACAAAGCATGCATATTTCTAAAAAGCTTAACCCAAGTTCCTTTGTCATAGTTGCAGAAATGAAACCTTTAACAAACAATAAAAGAACATAACTACTACCATCTAGTTTTTTGTGTTGAAATATTTGCAAAACATTGCCACTGACTCTGTAAAGAACATACTGGCTACTAAATAACGAGTTTCACTGTATCATAAATTAATTGTTGGGAGACTTTCCAGTGCTAAAAAGAATAACTTGTGAAAAATGTTTCAAAATACAAACGAAATGTGCAAGGAAAAGTCGTACAATTGAATTTGTACACCATACTTTATCTGTCTAGACCTCTCAAAATTTGTGGCAACCATTGATTACATTGTTGGCCCCAGCCAACAAAATTACCATGCAATGTCATTCCCAATCCACCCTTCCTGGAATGAGAGCTAGACCCTGGGAACGAGGTTGATGGCTGCCAAAAGTGATGGACTGTTTGAGCAAAAGTTAAGAACTTACGGTCTCCAGTTCCTTCAATTGAAAATTCATTCATAAGGTGAGCCAGTTCCTGTCTTTGTTCCTTCTAAAAAAAACATAACAGAGCATTTCACTTACATGGCCAGCACACAAGCAAATTTACTGGAACAAAAGGATGTGTTTACATAAGAAAAGAGTTGAACTCCCACAGGATTGTTTTGCTACACCAACATGGCTACCATTTCATTGTTTTGGAACACCAATATGACTGCCGTAACCTCATGTGAAAAAGCTCTATACACTTATTTTAACCTTTGCACATTCTCAAGATAAAAAGAAAGGATTCTCTTAGCTGATCTTATACATTTTACTCAGTTGAGTTTAGGAGAATTTAATTCTAACATTTCCTTGCAATAATCAGGTTAAGTGTTTGACCATAGAAGCTACTGGTGTTGCACACCTGTGCCTATTAACAGAGATTACATATCACATTTACAGTGAAAAATATTTGACTTTCCATTAGCTAAATCAGAGTTCTTCATTGCTTGTTTGTACATGTTACTGTTGAAAGAAAGCTTCTTTACCATATATGTATGGTTATCTTGTAAAAATATTGTGAATACAAAATATGACATATTATCACGTGGTAAAAGAAAATAAGTAAATATATTTCAAGTTTCTCAGCTACAGTTACCTTTGTGGCATCTATTTTGATAACTCTGTGGGGAGCCTCTTTGCGGGTTTGGATGGCTGCTTGCCTGTAAGAAAAAAGCATTTGTAAGATGAACAGAAAATTCTGTTCTCACCTGGATGACCTCATAAGCCTTCGTGTTGGGGTTGTCTCCAATTTGAGAATGTATGTCAGCACCAAGCAACTACAGTAAAAACTAGCATGTAAGAACCTACATTTCTTGAAGTCTGGCAAAGTAGGTTCTTGTATTTTGGGGTACTTATTGGCAATTTAAGCAAAGTAGGTTCTTAATTAGGTTCTTAAGGTTACTTCAAACCTTCGCGGGAGTCCTCCAGAAAACAATTTGTACGCATGCTGTTTTCAAGGAAACCCCCACAAACTATATATCAACAGAAAGGTTATAAAATGTAGAATTCGATAAACTTATGTCTTGTTTTGGATTTTACTTTTCAAAGGCGGCAGAGGCCGTCAGCTCCAAAATGACCGACTGATGTTCCAGCGAATTAATCGGGTATCAAATGCAATCGTTGATGCAAAATAACTGTGCAAGGTTAATCACAAAGCCTCAATCTCTAAAAACCTGTCAGCATTTTCTTTTATTTCTATTGGTTATCTTTTTATAGATCTGTCAAGTTTGACTATCGAAAAATTTGCGTAACCTGTTATGTTAAAGGCCGCCACGAGGAAAGTATTTAAAATAAAGGAATTTGCTGATACGCTTTTGTTCCATATCTATCGGTGAATGTTCTGACCAAATTTCATGGAAAACTGTCAAATCTGCATACCCTATTAATTCATTTAAAGAGAAGGGACTCTCTCGAAAAATGAGTGTGAGTTTTCACCTTCTAAAGATTTATAAACATATCACGCCTTCACAGAGGAATGTGTCAACTTGAAAGCCACAAGCCAATGAACAGAACCCCTAGCATTCACAGTATGCATACTTGTGCTTCGCGGACATTAATTTTCTTGACCAAAAAAAAATCGACCAACATAGCCCCGTGAAGGTTTGAAGTAACCTTAAATTCAATGAAGGAGATATAGTTGTTACCTATATATTTTATATAATATTAGTATTTTATATTTTATCTTTGTATTTATGTTAGTGTCCCCAATTAGTTATCTTTAGCTAAATACTCCGACACTCAAATAAAGTTTATGTATGTTTATATAAGCAACCAGAAAAATAAATAAACTTGGGTTTGATCCCTATATATACAGTATTTCTTCACAATTCAACCATGTATTTTCTTGTAATATAAATTTGCAATCTCAAAGTCACTCTCCTAGGTTAAAATGTTTATCATAATCGAACTGCAGCCCACATATGAGAACCTGCTTGATCTTACTTGCTTAAACAGGTTTTTATATCTTTGGGTATTAAAAGGGCAAATTATTAAACCACTAGGGCCTTACATGCAGATTTTTACTGCAACTAACTCTAGCTGTAATCACCATCTGCAATAATCTTTGCATTTTCTGTCAGGTGCAACTCATTAAATAATAATTAAATGTGGCTAAATATGATTTAGGCAAAGTTAGACTCAAACCAATGCAGTCAGCGGTTTCCCCTTTTACGGTACGTGACTTGCGGGGCGGCCCTTTGGAGATTTGCAGGGCTGTTGTCACACATTGAATTGCACGTATTGTGCTGCCAGCTGATCGTTGGGGATCATTTGCTTGTACTTTGGCGAATCTTTGCAGATTCTCACCCCTTCCCGTCCCTCCCTCTTGGTTGCTGGTCTCTAGGTAAGTACGGGTCAGGTAGGTTGTTTCCACTGATTCAATCAGTGTGACGGTGCCAGTTAGCGGCTGCCTTTGGGGGTGGTTCCCACTTCCAGGGTTGCCATGGATACCTCCCCTTCTGCATGCGGCTTCTGCTCCCCGCTAACCTTTCAGGCACCAGTTCCCAAGCTCATCTATTTGTGATGAGTTTAAATATTTACTATAGCTAATTTCTAAGGTTCTAATTTTTCTGTTCTTTCAAGGTTTATTTATAAGCAAAAAGACTCACTCTTCTTCTTCATCTGTGCTGAAGAGGTTTAATCTAAACTGATCTACAGAAAAAAAAACCAGGAAGTATATTCCATTATTCATTTCAATTACAAAGCAGTGATGGAAAAAAAGAGGATAAACTAAACAACTGTAATGTTAAAATAACAGAAAAAATATGGGGATAATAATTTTCATATACTTTATATTCCTAATCCTAGAAATCATGCATGATATCTGGAGTGTACATGTTCTCACAAGCAATCACAATAACTTACTTTCCTGTTTCTTATTTGATCCTCCAACCAGATGAGCTAGGAGGTTCAGCTCAGCCTTAGCAAGGGGATTTGGGTTATCTGATGTTTCCTGGAAAAATATGGCAAGTAAAATGTCTGAACATTAAAAAAATACCTCCACGACAACAGAACAAGAGACTATGGATAGAGCAGATACAAATTTGCTAACAGTGGATGGAATGTCATCACATTCATTTAACAAAACAGAAACAACATGAACAATTCTACAGCATTTTTCACTCAAGTGTCCAAAAGTAATAATCATTGGTTTTTCATTTTTATGCAACACAATTGATTTAAAAAACTTGCAGCACTTTGTCATCTGACCATGAGTAAAACCAAAACCAATCGTGACTTGCTTTCACACATTTTCCCATGCTACAGGCATCTTCTTTGAGTTCTCATTGGCTGATTGAATTGTCTGTGCCAACTGTGATTAGCTAGAGTGATAACTTGGTTATGGTTTTATAACAATCAATTGAAAACTACTCTAATAACCAGGTTATTTCTTCCAAGACCAATAGACAAAGGAAAACTACTTGTAATGAAACAACTTTTTTGGCAGGGTTAGTGTGTGCAAGAGGGGAGCTGTGTCTGCAAAACCATGTAAGTAAATGTTTTTGTCCTTGTAAATTGTACTATTTTTTGCTTTGCTTAAACTTTGAAACTAAGGGGAAACATAACATTTGGCTAAGTTAGTGCACCTCACTAAATCCAACATATTTAATTCTCATTCTTACATGTAAATCAGTTCTGGTACAATAACGCAAGGATGCAGGAATTTCATTTAAAGCAAGGCACCAGGCAAATTAACTGGCTGTGAGGCTGATTTTGCCTTTGTGGTTTGACAATCTGGAGGAAAGTTTTTTTTTTTTTTATAAAGAAGTTCAATTCAAATGGTTTTGCCTTCTTAAGAAAGCCAATTACCTTCCTGTTGAAAACGATGATGGGACCTCGAGGATGAATAACAATAAGACCTATAAAGATACAAATACCTACCACCTCTGATGCTACTGACACAGAGCTTCCAGGGCCTTTCTTAATGGCAGTGGTAGAAGCAGTAGAAGCAGCAGCTGTAGGAGGGCTGGTTACTGTTTCCACTGCTCTAGAGGAAGTGTACCTGGTTAAACAGAACACATCAAGTAGCAAGTTTCAGGTATACATGTATGAACTTTCACATCACTATACAGTGGAGCTCTGCCTTACAGCCAACCTGTTAATGCAGCTACCTCGTTACTACGGCTGCTTTATTCTCGCCCAAAAACATTTCAGTCAGTCATTTTCTTATTTAAAGAACCCCTTTAATGGAACCACCCCATTAATACGGCCATATTTTTGCAGCCCGTTGGTGACCAGATTAACAGGGTTCCACTGATGTTTTTTAACTAGACACCGATTTACACAGTGGTCAGCCACTCAAGGGGTTAAGAAAAATTTTCCTGTAAATTATCAACATACATGTTGGTTCCAAGCTTTATGACTCGGTCGCCAAGAAGTTCAAATGATCCTGGCTTGTCTGCTAGCTGATAACGGCATCCTGTCACAAAATGACTTGTTCTCGAAACCTGACCCTGGGCATTAAAATATCTGTAATAAAATCATACCATCAGAGAGTTTTATTTTGAAATAGATTTAAATTGCATTTCTGATGGGAATCACACGGGTTAATTGCTGAAGAAGCACTTATCAAAAAGTCAAATGCAAGTCCACTGTTTGTTAATAGTCAATGAATTCTTATGATAATAAGTAACAACTTTTGGGTAAAGTTATAATAAACCATTTCTGTACTGGCCATTAAGAATAAATTATACTCTTGCAGGATAAGATTATTGGTGGCATCACTAGAAAAGAGGACCAATGGCTAAATTAACCTATTCAAAAAGTTTTACATGTATAGTTAAAAACTAATCTGATATTTTTTGCCTTTTAAAAGTTTAAAAGCACTTTGAAATTCTCATTCATAAAGTTGTGTAAAAAATCTTCAGCCTAAATAATCAAGCTTGCTTTAGACCATACTGGGGGGATATCAGTCCCTGGTATTTCCTTTTCTTTGCTGTGCTCAACCTAAACTAATGTCTGCATACAGCCCTCATTCATGACTTGTAAGGATGTGATATAAAATGCACATTCTGTTTCATCACCTGATTGATCCAGGTACTTCAGTGTCCCATGGAACAGGGCCATCAGCAGCTAAAACAAACTTGCCATTGGTATTTTGAACTTTGTCTTTTAGAAATATAGAAACCTACAACAAGATAACAAGAATAACAAGAATAACAAGAATGAAGACAGCATGAATAAGGATCAGAATACAAGATGGTAATCAACCCACAAGATTAACAGTCAAGAGTGACTGAGGGAGGGTGCTTATTTTATTAACTATAGTGGCATTTGTCATTGGAATGTCTGTCACTATTTCTGATAGGTGATTCAGAAAATATGAACAGACAAGATGTTCTCATAACTTTTCAAATAAAAGCAGTGGGCCTACAGAATCATGTACATGCAAAATCACACAAGACAAATCACAGTTGGGACCTGAAAAGTTGGCCAGTTTCTCTGTTTGTGAACATGTCCTTAATATTTCAATTTACACACATATGCACCCACCCTAATATGCATATCCTGGAAGAATGAAAGGAGAGTCTGGCGTATGATTTGAAACTGTCCTGCTGTCAAATTGGCGTAACTCTAAAAATGAAAGAAAATCAAGAAGCACGTCAGTTGTATCAATCACCAACTCAAACGAACACAACAAACTTCTATGTGTAGAGTGTAAAAGTTATCATAAACATTAAACAGTTCTGGCCCTGGTTATAATTTCCAGCTCTCATGTTACAAATTCAGTATGTCCAATAACCCAGGGCTCATGGATTTTGCAGCTGAGCTAATGAATTCTGTGCTTCACTTGCCTGACTGTGGGATGTGACAGCTCTTGGAAAAATAGCATTGTTAGAGATGAAATTTTGGGGGGCCAGTGAGAATGACTTTTGGGCTAGTGCATCATACTTACAGCTTGGCCAAAGGACAAGCCTGAAAATTGGTTTTCTTTGCACTCTGAAATTATATAGCAGAATCTCCTGCCCACTCCCACAAAAAAAGGTAAAGACTGAAAATTCACATTGAATAATGATTGAATGTGTAATTAGACTACATTACCTCATACAGTAGTTTGTAAACATTTTCTACTTGGTTGCTTATGGCAGGATTATCACAAGCAAAACTTCTTATTGCATCCATGTGATTGTATGTGACCAAGAGAACATCAGAAGGTCTGAGGCACAAAGAAACCTTACCAAAAAAAAAAAAAAGTAAAAGAGTTGACACAATGAGGATTGTGCAGTTCCAGAAAATATCCATACCCATCCTGAGGAAGGTTGACAGGAATTCCAAGGGGGAGGGGGTGGGGGGTTCAAAAGCACATTTCTTTTAAAGGAAAGAATGAAGCTAAACTCAAATTTCCAGACGGGTGGGGAAGTTCACACAGAAAAACCTTATGTGGAAGGGGGATAGATTTTTCCAGGAACACATTCACAGATTTAATATCATGGATTTCAAAAAAGAGAGCTAGGCTGATCAGTGAAAACAGACAGCATCTTCAATCAACAGCTGTATCAGACATTTGTGAAGCTGACAACGTCCATTATGGTTATGATCCATGTTCAAAACATCTGCCACTAATGCTTGTCGTTGTCTAATACTTTTCATGTTCAGTTTTGATTTTCCCTGCACAAGTAGCAATAATGGAGAGACTTGTTAGATTACATGATCTGCTTAAATCTGAAAAATGAATTCACAGCAACAGGCAACAGAAACATGTTCTCCAGGTTACAAAATCATTATAATGGCATGCAGAAACTCATGATAACAACTTAACTAACAAGATAAATCTACACAGTTTTCTAGTCACAAATTTCTCTGCTCTCCCGGACAGGCCCCCAATGTTACGAGTATCGTTGTAGAGCAGGGTTGTTTCCAGACAGAACTCAGGATCGCTGGTAACAGCAACAAACTAATTTATTTTCGTAAGATAACTTCACGAATTTACAGCACTAAGCGTCTTCACATTTGAATCAATCTCTTTTACAGCAGAACCTCTCACTCTAATATACATGAGGCTTAAAGTTCTAGAAACTTCTATTAGGAGCTAAATTAAGTAGTTTGACACAGTTTCTAATCTTAGTAATTACATAAGGATTAGAATGTTCTGGAATGTCCTTATACAAATTGGTCACGGCTGAGTGACTTCAGGTTCTAGATTGTTCTAGAACTAGACTTAGACAATTTTTTGTAACATGATCTCTGAATAACCCCTAGCTGATAAAAAAAACTGATACAACTACAGAATATTGTTTTCAAACAATGACACTCGCAGTTTTACCTGATACTTAAAAGCCATCGTCATCAAGTCATAGAGCTGCCAAAAGGGATAAACAAACATGGTCAATTTTGGTTACTCCACAACCAGCCATTCTTACTTTTTATGTTTAAAAACAAAGTTCTTCAGTAGCAAAGTGCATGGTTCAACTTCTAATAATTTAAACATTTTGTCAAATTTTTGTCAAATTGATGTTCCGAGAATAGTTCATTTGTCAGTTATTGGAATGTTTTGCTCAACCATCTAGCCACTTAGGCTTGGTTACCAGCCGGTGTTAGAGAAAGGACACCAAGCTCCCCCCCTGAACGGAACGTAGACCGGACTCAGAGTGACTGGCGGAAATCAGGCCTTTAGGCGAACTACTCCTAGTAGTTCTAAATCTGGGTCACACTGTAAGGGACAACCTGAACTTGAACAAGAAGACTCTGGGTATCAGTTTAAACAAAGAATGCTCTGTAAAATAGAATTGACTGCACATAGCACTAATCCTCTCACCTTGTCCATGCTTGCCGAGTTCAGTCTCATAATTGATGCATGAGCCAGTCTGTCAAACACGGTTCTCATAGCTTTCTTGGAATAAGTATCCTGTGGTTTAAAAAGCTCCTCCATGAACCGTTTGTTAAACATTGTTCCGACGATATCGTGCATCACTAAAAGAAAAGAAGAAACATAAGAGTACAAAACAAAGATCTGCCTAATATACATGAACTTAGAGTGGGTTTCTCTGGGATGATGTAGATCACGCTCAATGATGCAAGATCAATCTGATCATGGTGCATCAAAGGAAGCAATGAATCCACTCTGGTCACAGATTCACTGCTTCGTTTGATGCACCAATTAGAATCAATGATGAAAGATCATTCCAATCATGGTGCATCAAAGGAACCAATGAATCCCTTGCGCAGAGTGGATTCATCAGTTCTTTTGATGCACCATGATCTGAGTGATCTTGCATCATTGATCCTGATCCAGGTCATCCCAAAGAAACATGCCCTTAGTACAGTACATTCATCACCGTAAAGACCCAAAAGTAAGCACTCTGATTACTTTCAGATTTAGCAACCTTTCGTCAGTCACTACTTTTGGAAGATTGCTATTTAGTTTATGTCTACTTTGGGATAGTCTAATTGTGTTAAATATGTAAACAGACATGCACATACACAGCACATAAAATTTAAGCATAAGCACGACTAGTTTTGTTTATATAAATTTGTTTTAATTAGTGATCTAGAGACCAAAAGGAAAAAAAGTTCAACATGAATAGCTCCTACTGTACACATGTTGACATCAGCCTACCAAATTTCACCACCAAGCCTTGCTTTGTAAATGTGTAAATTTTATCATGGACAAATTCCTCAAGCAGCAAAGATGAAAAGAAGACCCAAATGAAAATAACCTGAAAGTCCCAGATGTTTTGGCAAATTTTGTGCAAAGGGTAAATTTTGAGTGTGTAATGCATTCATTAATGCGTAAGACATATCTATTAATATCAGCTGGTACAAAATATTCCCAACCGTTTATATATATATTGTCTGGCCAAAACATCGAGTTATATTCCAAGTTGTTACCACCAGAGCATCATTACTTTTGCAGATCAGTTGCTATGCTACATGTAAGGCTTAACTAACAACCATGAAATTTTATTGCTTCTTTCATGAAAGGGTTGCCAATTTGGAACTTTTTGGGGTTTTATGCAGCCAGCTGCCAACATTTTTTTGCTCTGGTATCACATCATGCATGGTCTGAGTCACTGTCAATCCTCAAAATCTCATTATGAACAAAAACTCTCGAAACTGCTGCTTCACATGTGAGAAGACAAGACTAGCCTTTTCCTTTGCAAGCCCAAGATGTTTTGACTTTATTATTTGTGAGATTGAGACTTCAAAGTGTTTTAAATGCGAGCGCAAGATGTTTACTAGACTCTACAATGTTCAGATGTTACTTTTCTTAAAAAAACTTTTTTTCAGAGTCAAGAAGGTAAATTGGAAATCTTCTGCATTTTGATTCGTTTTAGGTTGGCTTCTCTATCATTTGCAACTGTGTTCTATTTAAGCTTGCTGTTATTAATCATAATAATTCGTAACAGTAAGGTAGAATAGACATGGAGGAGCTACAGTACTAAAACTGACAAAGCAGCTGCTTTTGGCTTTCAAACAAAAGACAGCTACAATAAATAGCCTTTTAGTGAAAATTAACAACCTGAAAGTGTAGCCAAGTTTTCCAACAGAGAATGCATACTGATTAAATTTGGTACATCTGAATGGCATTGTTTACCCCTAATCATTAGTCCACAATTTTTACTACCCATCTAAATTGCACCCATTGAGAATTTACATCTGCCAGGTTGAAGGACCTTAAAAATAGTACTGTTAAATGTTCCAAAAAACACTGAGAAATTCAAGTCTTTGTTTTGATAGCTTCAGTCTTAGAAAACTAATTAAAATGGCATCTTCAATAATATTTATTTCTAGTCCTACAGAGGTTTGTTTATTTAATTTCAAGATTTAAATGACCTTGCTCAGGCCTCTCACTAGAACACTACGTGAAGGCAAATTCGAGACCAAAAGTTAGCAAAAATATCAATAATAAACTGTAAAAGTTCTTTGTACCTAATAATCCTCGCATGGGTGATTTTAAAAGTTTGCTCTTGTTTGCTTACGCTCTAATATTAAATCTAATGATCGGCAAAAAAAAACCCTCAATGCAAATAGCAAAAGCTAATATCAAATAACTCTGTTTGGGAATCGGCCATTTTTATCTACCTTCAATTTTCCTGGCACTGACAAATTATAGGCAAAACTTTCTCCCATAATTGCATCCTGTTCACCTGATTCGATTGACATGAGTCCAGGGAGTTTTTGCATATATGTTGTTGTAAGTAAACACCTTTCATAGAGGACCAGCCTCGAGGATAAGAAAAGGCAGGAAATAAATGTTATTTACGATGTTGGTAACAATTTCTCGCTGACTAATTAAGCTAGCCTACAAAATACGATTAAAAGAGGCTTGCACACAAAATATTTCAGCACAAGCAAAATATTTTAGCACAAGCAGCCATAAAAAAATCTATCCACGACAGCTGAAAAAAATTTGAGAAACATCCAAACTTGTCGCTATCTTAAAAGAACCAACTTCTCAGAGATGAAGCTGACATCGCAAATTTCATTTGGTTGTCGCCCAAGGCAAACAGAATACGAGATCCTTAGTTTAAAAACAATGGCGACTCCAAGCTGAGTTGCTCTAAAGAATGAAAAAGACTCGATTCACATTGTACAATTCAAACTTCTGTCAGAAAAGACATCGAGTATTGGTTTGTAAAGTCTAGTAGTGAGGACGACGCCATTACGAGCAGGGCGAGAATTCATACGCTCCACTGAAGCTTACCTTTTCTCGCTTTCTCGTCGGGAATAGACTGTGCTCTCAATCTTTGATCCAAGATATAAAGCATCTCTCCCCCGAGGTTGAGAAATAGAATTGGTAAAGTTCGCAGAGACATCCTGTCAGAACATCCAGCAACACAAACCTGACAAGACGTCGATAGCTTGGTAGCAACTGCTCGCCAGGGAAGATCAATAGATTATTGAAACGTTATTAATCCGCTTGGTAAAGAGAACTGTGGGAGGGAGGGTGGGAGGGATGGAAGACTAGGTAGACCACACTCATACCGCTCAGGGGACCCAAAACACTTCTTTTTTTCGTTTACACTGAACAATATCATTGAAACGTTAGTCTGGAGAGGGCTGAAAGACCGAGCCGTAAATTTTCTACTAACTTTTCAAGTAAATTTTCTTCCATACCGCAGTAGGCGGTTACCCTAAGTATGCACACCTCAATAAACAATTTTAGAGCGATGATTTTTAAAGTAAACAAGAAGCTTAAGGAACTTACAAACCACACGGTGAAACTTAAGTACATTTTGGGCTTTTGGCTAGTAAAAAATAAGTAGAACTTTCAGAAGTTCTTTGTATTGAGATGGAGTGGTGTGAGGGCGGTTTTTGGTGTGATAACACTATCTTTTGGAGTGATCACATTAAAGGTCTCAAATTTTGAAATTTCAGAAAAGTAAAACAGAGTGATTTGAACGTATAGGGAGTAAAGTAATAGTTGTCATTGATCTACAATGCATGTAAATAATTGTAAAAAAAGCTAACGCCCGCGTTCAAACGCAGAAACTTACTTGTCCACTTGACTTGGCGCGCTACACTGGAAGAAGGAGAAGTTTTTGCCAATCTCAAGGGTCCAGATGGACGGGCCATCTCCACTGAGAAGTTTCCGCGTGAGTACTTGAAATGAGGAGGACGAAATAATGAAAGCGAGGTCATAGCCCCTGAAAAAATCTTCGGGGCGGCTAAACACGCAGGACACCCAGCATATATACAGAGGACACCAACACAACACTATGTTTGCGTTCTCCTTCGTTCAAACGCTACTGAATTGGGTTACATTATCTGTGCCATCTTAGATATTCCTAGCGCGTCATGTTTCTGCTGCATGGTAAACTTGAACTTTTAACCGTTAGGTTGCCTCCAAATCATGGTGGACAAGCTCAAGACATCAACAACTCGTTACTCCAATATGAAAAGAAGGGGGTGCTCCCGTCGAACCTTTTAGGAGTTAAGAGCAGCTTTGGTGCCTCTTAGGGTGATCAGCCTTAAAAGGTCCACACCGGCAGCTTCTGCGGTGCCTTTAGGGTGTCGAGCCGAAACAAAAATGACAGAACAGATTATGAGTTGTTTTAGAATTGGAATCCCTCAGGGGTGAAACCAATTTCAAACCACGCCAACAAAACAGGATTTTGGTGCCTCTTAGGGGTTCTTTTCATAATTTCAGAAACAGTCGAGTTCAAATGGTGGTAAAACTGACAAAATTTATTTAACACAAAATGCATCCATTTGCACCATGTTTAGCTATGAAAACTAAGAGCAGCAGTGTTAACATTAAACAAAAATACTTTGTCTGTATATCTTGTGCTTTAAATTCATTGTTACCATCAATAGGTCACTAAGTGTTAGTTATGATAACTACCACCAATCAAAAACAGATACTGATATCCATCAGTGTTGAGTAATTTCTTGGTTTCATTTCAAGGTTTGTTGTTGCTGGTCTGTTAGTTGTAAGCAGTGTCTCCAGCAATCTGCCTTGGACGGCCATAATGGTCTCCTGCTTGTGAGGCTAATTTGTTAGTACCAGCCTGCATACTAATATGACCTTCCCTGCCCGCCTTTATGTCCTCCTCGGTGAAGCCTCGTTCATTTTTTTCAGCTATCTTTGGTCCCAGGGTGGGGCCGCAGAAGCCTTTGCTCTGAGCCTGCAAAATGGCCAAAGAAGAAAATGGTGAATGATTTTACAACGAAGCCACGGGAAACAGTTGAAGGTTCACATTGATGTACGATCTTATACGGAGCGTCAAATACCAAATAGAGCAGTTTTATTTGTGACAAACAAATAATGGAGGTTGTTCTCATCGACCGTCAAATGAACGAAAATCAGTTTCACTGTCAGCCGATAAATAAGGATCGTAAAAACTCTTCAGGGTCTAGTGGTCTGAAGTTTATCGACCAACAAGGTGAAATAACTTACTGTCTTGAGACATCACTTCGGCACAATTACCGGCCATTATGTCGCTAAATTTAAACCCCCCAACCTAAAATTACAAGTGGTGAAAAACGAGGCGATGATTGAT
Source organism: Orbicella faveolata (assembly GCF_042242905.1). Classification (NCBI taxonomy): domain Eukaryota; kingdom Metazoa; phylum Cnidaria; class Anthozoa; order Scleractinia; family Merulinidae; genus Orbicella; species Orbicella faveolata. Next base: position 32,274,614 of record NW_028301539.1, read on the forward strand.
TGCGAAGAGGTTGCAGATAATAAACGCTCACCGTACTTCCTAACTGGCAGAGGGTGTTAACAACCTGGAACGAAAAGAAAAAACACTTAAACGCCGTGTTACAGAATACAAAGCTCGATCCAGCGCTGTCGGTTACGTCTGGGTGGTTCACTGATTGGATCTATAAGTAACTAGTTAAGTCTAGTTGTGAATTAATGATAATGTGGAAGCCTCTTCAGGCGTTCAGCTAGTTAGACCGTGCCGCGAAAATCGGTGAGCCATAAAAGGAGAGAGGGGCTTGGTGCGAGGAGCGTGAGGTTAAGATATTAGAGGTACGTAACACTTGCGTTATCACTCATAGAAATGTATAACTCCTTTGAAAATACGTCTTTTAGTTGCATGTCAGTT